>NC_086224.1:2683408-2772677 GCF_035770615.1 Melospiza melodia melodia
TCATGGTCCCCAGAACGCCTCCAGAGCCCCCCAGGAACCCTCCCATGGCACCCCAGGACCCCCCTATTGCACCCCAGGAGCCCCCCAGATTCTCCCAGGAACCCCCCATGGCACCCCAGGGACCCCCAGAGCCCTCCAGGATCCCCCCCATAGCCCCTGGGAGAATCCTGGGGGCTCTGGGGGGTCCAGGGGGGCTCTGGGGGGTTCCGGGTGGGGCTCTGGGCAATCATGGAGGGTCATGGGGGGATTCTGAAGGACATGGGGGGGATCCTGGGGGGCTATGATGGGGTTCTGGGGGGCCATGTGGGGGTCCAGGGGGGCCCTGGGGGATCCTGGAGGGCCATGGGAGATTCTGGGGGGTCCTGGGGGGCTCTGGAGGATCCTGGGGAACCCCAGCCCCCCCCCGTGTACCCCAAACCCACCGTGCCCCGCCGAGGCCGCGCCCTCCTGGGAAGTCCTTGAGGGGCCACATTTGCTCCCTTATCAACGCCCCAATGATTAATTCATTAATTAATCATTAAACAGCTCCGGGGGGGCGGGGGGGGGCGCTTTGGGGGTCCCCGCACCCCGGGAGGGCCCAAATTTGGGGGGGGAGGGTCGAGTCCCCACACCTGTCCTTGGGGTCACCAACGGGGGGAACCGGGGGTGCAGCCGGCCCGGGGGGGGGGGGGGGGGGCGGTCGGGGTGGCCCCCCCCGGGGTCTGGCGAGGTCATGTCGCGACCTTGGCGCGTTATCGCGACAGCGGAAGGGGCGATAGGAGCGGCTAAAAGCGACAGCGGGCCCGGGGTGGGGGCAGCGATGGCTCCGTGGCTGCTGTGGCTGCTGCTGGTGATCGGTACCGGCACCGGGACCGGGGGGGCTCCCCCTGAGCCCCGGGAGGTACCGGAGCCCCCTCGGGCGGTACCGGAGCCCCGGGCGGTGTCGGACGCGGAGCTCCGGGAGCTCTCGGAGCAGTTGCTCGCCGCGGACTCGAACCGGGCTGGGCCGGGGCAGCTGGAGCTGAACCTGGAGGGCTCGGGCAGGTGGGCACGGGGGGGGCAGGGCTGGAGGGTGGGGGGCGCTCGGCGCCCTCCGTGTTCCCCTCATCCCCCTCCCCTCTGCCCTTCCGCTCTCTGTCCCGCCCGGCTCTGTCCTCACCCCTTGATGCCACCTGTGCCCACCCCTGCCTTCCACCCAGTCCCAATCCCAATCCCGTCCTACTCCAACCCAACCCCAAACCCAATCCCAAAGCCGATTGCATTCCATCCTAATCCCAGGCCAACCCCATCCCAGCCCTGATGCCAACCCGACCCTGATGCCAATCTCAATGCCATCCCAACCCCAATCAGATTCCATCCTAATCTCATCCCAACCCAATCCCAATCCCACTCTAGTCCCAATCCCACCCCAATCCAATCTCACCCCAGTGCCATCCCATCCTAATCCAACCCCAATCCAATTCCAATCCAATCCCAACCCATTCCAATCCCACCCCAATCCCAATCCCAATCCCATCCTAATCCCAATCCCACTCGTCTCAATCCCAATCCCAATCCCAATCCAATCTCACCCCAGTGCCATCCCATCCTAATCCCAACCCCAATCCCAATCCAATCCCAATCCCAACCCATTCCAATCCCACCCCAATCCCAATCGCATTCCACCCTAATCCCATCCCAACCCCAATTCTATCCCATCCCAACCCCAATCCTGATCCCAACCCCACCCCAACCCCACCCCAACCCCACCCCGATCCCAATCCCATCCTAATCCCAATCCCACTCCAGTCTCAATCCCAATCCCAATGCAATCTCACCCCAGTGCCATCCCATCCCAACCCCACCCCAACCCCAATCCCATCCCGTGGTTTATCCCATCCCGCCCCACTCCCTGTCCCGTGTCCCAGGCTGTTCTCGCGGGTGTCGCCGTCGCTCCTGGCTGTCCCCACGGTCTCGGCGCTGCTGGCCCTGCTGGACAATTACGAGCCTCAGACGGGCCGGGCTGAGGCGGAGCCGCCGGAGGAGCTGCGGGAGCAGCGGCGCTTCCTGGAGGCCGCGCTGGCCACGCCGGTGCTGGCGCTGCTCGAGCGCTTCGTGCTCGACAAAGGTGGGGACACGATGTCCCCGTTACGTCCCCCTGTCCCCATGATGTCCCCACGCTGTTCTCCCTATCCCCACGGCGTCCCCATGACATCCCCGCGGTGTCCCCCTGTCCCCGTGGTGACCCCACGGCGTTCCCTCTATCCCCGCAGTGTCTCCATGGTGATCCCTCTGTCCCCACGATGTCCCCACGCTGTCCCCGTGTCCCCGTGGTGTCCCCATGGTATCTCCACAGTGTCCCCATGGTGTTCCCCCTGTCCCCCCGATGTCCCCATGGTGTTCCCCTGTCTCCATGGCGTCCCCATAATATCCCCATGGTGTTTCCCCTGTTCCTACAGTGTCCCCATGGTGTCCCCGTGGTGTCCCCATGATGTCCCCCCTATCCCCATGGTGTCCCCACAGTGTCCCCCCTGTCCCCATAGTCTTCCCAACGTGTCCCACGGTGTCGCCACTATGTCCCCACAGTGTTCCCCCTGTCCCCACCGTGTCCCCATGATGTCCCCGCGGTGTTCCCTCTGTCCCCGTGCTGTCCCCACGGTGTCCCCTATCCCCAAGATGTCCCCATGGAGTTCCCCCTAACTCCATGGTGACCCCTTGTCCTCCTGGTGTCCCCACGGTGCTCCCCCTGTCCCTACAGTGTCCCCACAGTGTCCCCATGGTGATGCCCCTGTCTGCACAATGTTCCCACAGTGTCCCCATGATGTCCCCACAGTGTTCCCCCCATCCCCACGGTGTCCCTGCGGTGTCCCCACAGTGCTCCCTCTGTCCCTGCAGTGTCCCCATGGTGATCTCTCTGTCCCCACGACATTCCCACAGTGTCCCCCCATTGTGCCCCTGTCCCTACAGCATCCCCACAGTGTCCCTACAATGTTCCCCTTGTCCCCACGGTCTTCCCACAGTGTCCCCATGGTGTTCCCCCTGCCCCAAAGTGTCCCCATAGTGTCCCTCCTGTCCTCCTGCCCTGTCCTTAGGGCTGGACCCCCCTGTCCACATGGCCCACCCTGTCCCCAGGGCTGTGCCCCATGTCCCCACACTGTCCCCAGGGCTGTACCCCCTGTCCCCACACTGTCCCCACGCTGTCCCCGTGCTGTCCCCAGGGCTGTACCCCTGTCCCCACACTGTCCCCGTGCTGTCCCCAGGGCTGTACCCCTGTCCCCACACTGTCCCCACGCTGTCCCCACGCTGTCCCCAGGGCTGTACCCCTGTCCCCACGCTGTCCCCACGCTGTCCCCAGGGCTGTACCCCTGTCCCCACACTGTCCCCACGCTGTCCCCAGGGCTGTACCCCTGTCCCCACACTGTCCCCACGCTGTCCCCGTGCTGTCCCCAGGGCTGTACCCCTGTCCCCACACTGTCCCCGTGCTGTCCCCAGGGCTGTACCCCTGTCCCCACACTGTCCCCACGCTGTCCCCACGCTGTCCCCAGGGCTGTACCCCTGTCCCCACACTGTCCCCACGCTGTCCCCAGGGCTGTACCCCCTGTCCCCACACTGTCCCCACGCTGTCCCCACGCTGTCCCCAGGGCTGTACCCCTGTCCCCACACTGTCCCCACGCTGTCCCCACGCTGTCCCCAGGGCTGTACCCCTGTCCCCACACTGTCCCCACGCTGTCCCCAGGGCTGTACCCCCTGTCCCCACACTGTCCCCACGCTGTCCCCACGCTGTCCCCAGGGCTGTACCCCTCGGCCGAGGCGTTCCGGGCCGATCTCCACTCCATGTGGTTCGGGCTCTACTCGCGCTCCAAAGGAAAGGCGCTGGACTCGTCCGGCTTCGAGCACGTCTTCGTGGGTGAGGGGACACTGGGGACACTGGGGACACGGGGGGACACGGGGGGACACGGGGGGACATGTGGGGGCACTGGGGAGGGGGGGACACTGTGGGGATGGGAGGGAGCAGGGACAGGGGTTGAACAGGGGGACACCAAGGGAATGGGGGGACACCAAGGGAATGGGGGGGACACCAAGGGCATGGGGGGGACACCAAGGGGGTGGGGGGGACACTGAGGGGATGGGGGGGACACCAAGGGCATGGGGGGGACACCAAGGGGGTGGGGGGGACACCAAGGGCATGGGGGGGGGACATCACAGGGATGGGGGACACCAAGGGCATGGGGGACACCAAGGGGGTGGGGGGGACACTGAGGGGATGGGGGGGACACCAAGGGCATGGGGGACACCAAGGGCATGGGGGGACACAAAGGGAATGAGGGGGACACCAAGGGCATGGGGGGGACACTGTGGGGATGGGGGGACACCAAGGGCATGGGGGACACCAAGGGGGTGGGGGGGACACTGTGGGATAGAGCTGGGGAGGTTTGGGGGGCAATGCCGGGGGTCGGGGGGGCCCTGAGGGGAACAGCTGTGCTCACCGGCTGTCGGTGTCACCCGTGTCCCCAGGGGAGGTGAAGAAGGACGCGGTGTCCGGGTGTCACAACTGGGTACAGCTGCAGGCGCTGGAGAGCGCGGGGAGGCTGCAGTACCTGGGCTACACCTGGGACGGGCCCGTGAGTGGGGACAGGGGGACAGGGGGGACACAGAGGGGACACAGAGGGGACACAGGGACATGGGGGTGGCTGCAGTACCTGGGCTGCACCTGGGACAGTCCCGTGAGTGAGGACAGGGGGGACATGGGGACACAGAGGGGACACAGGGACATTGGGGAGGCTGCAGTACCTGGGCTGCACCTGGGACGGGCCTGTGAGTGGGGACAGGGGGGACATGGGGACATGGGGGGACACAGGGGGACAGGGGGACATGTGGGCAGCTGGAGTACCTGGGCTACACCTGGGATGGACCCGTGAGGGGACATGGGGGGACATAGGGACATGGGGACATGGGGACATGGGGGAGGCTGCAGTACCTGAGCTACACCTGGAACAGGCCTGTGAGTGGGGACAGGGACACAGGGACATGGGGACATGAGGACAGGGAGGACATGGGGACATGGGGGACACAAGGACATGGGGATGGCTGGAGTAGCTGAGCTACACCTGAGATGGGCCTGTGAGGGGACAGGGGACATGGGGGACACGGGGGACACGGGGGACAGGGGGACAGGGGGACATGGGGACATAGGGAGGGATTCCCTGAGTAAGGGATGGGGACACCACTGGGGGATATGGAGACCCAGGGGACAGGGGGACGCGGGGACAGGGGGACATGGGGACATGGGGATAGGGGGACACGGGATTCATGGGGACACAGGGACAGGGGGACACAGGGGACGTGGGGACACGGGGAGGAATTCCCTGAGCAGGACACAGGGACACAGAGGGGGCACCCACTGCAGCACCCTGGGCTCCCCCTCCTGCCCCATCCCCCTCAGTGTCCCCAGCCAAGCTCTCTGTCCCCAAGGCTGTCCCCAGGGTCGCTGTCACTGTGTCCCCCAGGTCTCACCCTCCACAGTCCCCCCGAACCTCGCGGTCCCCTGGGTTGTCCCCACTGCTTGTCCCCTGGAGCATCCCTGGTGTCCCTGTCCCCAGAGGCCGCACCCGCGGTCCCCCTGAGGCTGTACCCGCGTGTCCCTGTCCCCTCATGGCCTGGGTACCCCCGTGCCCACCCCCGTGCCCCTCCCTGTGCCCCCCTGGCTGCGCTGTGGCTGCGGATGGGCACCCACGGCGCCGTGTCCCCCGTCTGTCCGTCTGTCTGTGTGTCTGTGTGTCTGTGTGTGTCTGTCTGTCTGTCTGTGTGTCTGTCTGTCTGTCTGTGTGTCTGTCTGTCCGTCTGTGTGTGCGTCTGTGTGTCTGTCTGTCTGTGTGTCTGTCCCCGCCGTGTCCCCTTGTCTGTCTGTCTGTCTGTCTGTGTGTCTGTCTGTGTGTGTCTGTGTGTGTCTGTGTGTGTGTGTCTGTCTGTCTGTCTGTGTGTCTGTCCCCGCTGTGTCCCCTTGTCTGTCTGTCTGTCTGTCTGTGTGTGTCTGTGTGTGTCTGTGTGTGTGTGTCTGTCTGTCTGTCTGTGTGTCTGTCCCCGCTGTGTCCCCTTGTCTGTCTGTCTGTGTGTCTGTCTGTCTGTCTGTCCCCGCCGTGTTCCCTTGTCTGTCTGTCTGTGTGTCTGTCTGTCTGTCCCCGCCGTGTTCCCTTGTCTGTCTGTCTGTGTGTCTGTCTGTCTGTCTGTCCCCGCCGTGTTCCCTTGTCTGTCTGTCTGTCTGTGTGTGCGTCTGTCTGTCTGTGTGTCTGTCTGTGCGTCTGTGTGTGTGTCTGTCTGTCTGTGTGTGTCTGTCTGTCTGTGTGTGTGTCTGTCTGTCTGTCCCCGCCGTGTCCCCTTGTCTGTCTGTCTGTGTGTCTGTCTGTGTGTCTGTCCCCGCCGTGTCCCCTTGTCTGTCTGTCTGTCTGTCTGTGTGTCTGTGTGTGCGTCTGTCTGTGTGTGTGTCTGTCTGTGCGTCTGTGTGTGTGTCTGTCTGTCTGTGTGTCTGTCCCCGCCGTGTCCCCTTGTCTGTCTGTGTGTCTGTCTGTCTGTCTGTCTGTCCCCGCCGTCTTCCCCTGTCTGTCTGTCTGTCTGTCTGTCTGTCCCCGCCGTCTCCCCCCGTCCGTCCGTCTGTCTGTCCGTCTGTCCCGGCAGTGGGCGGCCTTCCCGGACGTGCTGTCGCTGCGGTTCCGCTGGGACGGGCACCTCAAATCGCGGGGGTCGCTCCTGGTGGGCTCCAGCCCCGAGTTCGACCTGGCGCTGTTCACGCTCTGCTTCCTGGCACGGCCCGACAGCCAGTGAGCGCGGGCACCGCGGGCAGGGGCTGGCACTGCCACAGGGGGCTGGCACCGAGGGGAGGGGGCTGGCACCGCCCGAGGGTCTGGCACTGAGAGGAGGGGGCTGGCACTGACGGAAGGGGGCTGGCACCGTGGGGAGGGGGCTGGCACCGCGGGCACAGGGGGCTGGCACCGCCCGAGGGGGCTGGCACTATGAGCATGGGGCTGGCACCGCGGGCAGAGGGGGCTGGCACCGAGGGGAGGGGCTGGCACCACCCCAGGGGGATGGCACTGATGGGAGGGGGCTGGCACCGAAGGGAGGGGACTGGCACCGAGGGCAGGGGGCTGGCACTACCCCAGGGGTGACCTGGCACCCACCCGGGGGCTGTGGTGCCCACCCGGTGTTTGTGGTATCCAGCCAAGGGCTCTGGTGCCCACCCGGGGGTTTGGTGCCCACCCGGGGGTCCCAGCCCCGGGCTCACCCTCACCTGTGCCCGCAGGTGCCACATCAGCCTGGGGGGCGAGGCCGCCACCATCCAGACCTACAGCTGGGACAAGCAGCGCCTGGTGGCATCGGCGTACCCCCTGACCCCACAGTGAACCCCCCAGAACCCCCTGACCCCACAGTGAACCCCCCAGGACCCCCTGACCCCACAGTGAACCCCCCAGAACCCCCAATGAACCCCCCAGGACCCCCCTGACTCCCCCATAGACCCCCAGGACCCCTCAATAGACCCCCCCAGGACCCCCCAATGAACCCCCCAGACCCCTCAATAAACCCCCCTGACCCCATTCCCGCCTCTGCCTTGGACGCTGTGGGGGATGGGGACACCGGGACCCCCAAAGAGTGCTGGGAACCCCCAGTGGATGCTGGGACCCCACAGTGACCCCTGGGACCCCTTGGGGGTGTTGGGACCCCTCAATGACCATTGGGACCCCACAGTGGATGTTGGGACCCCACAATGAGTGCTGTCACCCCACAATGGCCACTGGGACCCCACAGTGATCCCTTGGACCCCCCAGTGACCGCTGGGACCCCCCAATGGATGCTGGGACCCCACAGTGACCCCTGGGACCCCCCAATGGATGTTGGGACCCCCCAGTGACCGCTGGGACCCCCCAATGGATGTTGGGACCCCACAGTGCCCGCTGTCACCCCCGCAGGCGGTGGCACCGCCCCAGGTCCTGGGGCCCCCTGTGGGCACTGGGGGGGTGGGCAGGAGCCATGGCCGGGGGGGGGACACGGGGACACCCCCGAGGGCCCTGGGTGTGCCTGGGGTGACACGGGGACACGTGGGGGACACCTGGGGACATCTGGGGGGACACGGGGACGCCCCCGAGGGCCCTGGGTGTGCCTGGGGTGACATCTGGGGACACCTGGAGGGACATCTGGGGGTGGGCTGTGTGTGCACGGGATGGCACACATGTCCTTAGCGTGTCTGTGTGTCACTGCAGTGTCCGTGTGTCACTGCACATGCCCGCGTGTCACTGCAGTGTCCTTAGTGTGTCTGTGTGTCACTTCACATGTCCTTAGCGTGTCCATGTGTCACTGCACGTGTCTGTGTGTTACTGCAGTGTCCTTAGCATGTCCGTGTGTCACTGTACACATCCCCAGTGTGCCCATGTGTCACTGCACACGTCATTAGCATGTCCCTATGTCACTGCATGTGTCCCCAGCATGTCCGTGTCACTCCACATGTCATTGGCATGTCCGTGTGGCTGCACGTGTCCTTAACGTGTCCATGTGTCACTGCACATGTCCATGTGTGACTGCGCACATCATTGGCATGTCCGTGTGTCACTGCACATGTCCCCAGCCTGTCCGTGTTCCCATACGTGTCCCCAGCGTGTCACTGCTGTGTCTGTGTCACTGCACACGTCCCCAGCGTGTCCGTGTGCCCACATACATCCCCAACATGTCATTGCTGTGTCCGTGTCACCACACACATGTCCCCAGCCTGTTCATGTGCCCATACATGTCTCCGGCATGTCACGGCTGTGTCTGTGTCACCACACCCATGTCCCAGCGCACCTGTGTGTCCACAACGTGTCACTGCACGCATGTCCCCAGTGTGTCACTGCTGTGTCCCTGTCACTGCACACGTGTCCCCAGTGTGCCTGTGTGTCGCTGCACATGTCCCCAGCGTGTCCGTGTGTCCATACACATCCCCAGCGCATCGCTGCTGTGTCCCTGTCACCACACCTGTGTCCCCAGTGTGCCCATACATGTCATGGCCGTATCCGTGTCACCACACACACGTATGTCCCCACATCCCCAGTGTGTGTACACAGCCCCCCGTGGGTGTCCCCGTGTGTCCCCAGGATGTCCCCAGACACGCCGTGGTGTCCTCGGTGTCCCCGCACACACCGTGGTGTCCTCCCTGTCACCGCACCCATGTCCCCAGCATGTCACGGCTGTATCCGTGTCACCACACACACACGCATGTCCCCACATCCCCAGCGTGTGTACACAGCCCCCCGTGGGTGTCCCCTTGAGCCTCCAGGGTGTCCCTGCACACTCCGTGGTGTCCTCAGAGTGTCCCCTCATCTCCCACCCGTGTGTGTGTGTCCCCACGTGTCCCCCCTGTGTGTCACTCGTGTGTGTGTCCCCACGTGTGTGTCCCCTGTGCCTGTCACTGCCGTGCCCGTGTGTCCCCAGCATGTCACTGCTGTGTCCCTGTCACTGCACCCATGTCCCCAGCATGCCCGTGTGTCACTGCACACGTCCCCAGCGTGTCACTGCTGTGTCCGTGTCCCCAGCATGCCCGTGTGTCACTGCACACGTGTCCCAGCCGGCCCATGTGTCCCCAACGTGTGTACACAGCCCCCCGTGGGTGTCCCCCTGAGCCCCCAGGGTGTCCCCAGACACGCCGTGGTGTCCTCGGGGTTTTCCCCTCCGCTCCCACCCGTGTCCCCACGCGTGTGCCCCCTGTGCCTGTCACTGCCGTGCCCGTGGCGTGGCGTCGGGCGTGCCGGGCCGTGCCCGTGTCCCAGCGTGTCCCAGCGTGTCCCAGCGTGTCCCAGCGTGTCCCGGCTGTCCCGGTGCACCGGGGCCGGGCCGTGCCAGCCCCGCCCGTGACGTGTCCCCGCGGGTGGCGCCGCGGCCCCGGCAGGAAGCGAGCGCGGAGCACGGACCGGGGGTGCCATGGGGGCCCCCCGAGAGCGGCGCGAGGCTCTGGCCGCCATCCGGGCCGAGGTGGCCCGGCACGAGGGGGCCAAGGGCCACCTGAACCGCCTGGTGCGGCTCGTGGAGAGCGTGGCCGAGCCCCGGCTGAGAGCCAGCCTGAGCAGCGCCCTCCGCGCCCTCCGAGGTACCGGGGACACCGCGGGGACAGCGGGACATCAGGGGGACAGTGGGACACCGCGGGGACAGCGGGGCTGGGGACACCGGGGAGGCAATGAGGGGACACCGAGGGGCACAGGCAGGGGGACAGCAGCGCCCTCAGGGCCCTCCGAGGTACCGGGGGGACACCGGCACTGGGGGACACCGGGGGGACACCGAGGGGACACTGGAGGGGACACTAAGGGGCACAGGCAGGAGGACAGGTGGATGGAGAGCGGATGGAGAGCGGATGGACAGATGGATGGACAATGGATGGGCAGGTGGATGGACAGGAGGATGGACAGGGGAGGGACAGTGGATGGACAGGAGGATGGACAGATGGATGGAGAGTGATGGACAGATGGATGGACAGTCGGATGGGCAGTTCATGGGCAGATGGATGGGCAGTGGATGGAGAGTGGATGGACAGATGGATGGGCAGTGGATGGAGAGTGGATGGACAGATGGATGGGCAGTGGATGGACATCCTGTGGGTGGATGTGTGGGTGGGTGGAGGGATGAGGCGTGGGCAGATGGGTGGAGGAACAAGGGGAGGGATTGAGGCATGGACAGACAGGGAGCTGGCTGGAGGTATGGATGGACAGACGGACAGCAGGGCAGGTGGAAGGGAGGGATGGACACAGGGATGGATGGATGGATGGATGGATGGATGGATGGATGGATGGATGGATGGATGGATGGATGGATGGATGGATGGATGGATGATGGATGGATGATGGATGGATGGATGGATGATGGATGGATGGATGATGGATGGATGGATGGATGGATGGATGGATGATGGATGGATGGATGGATGGATGGATGGATGATGGATGGATGGATGGATGATGGATGGATGGATGATGGATGGATGATGGATGGATGGATGGATGGATGGATGATGGATGGATGGATGATGGATGGATGATGGATGGATGGATGGATGGATGGATGGATGGATGGATGGATGGATGGATGGATGGATGGATGGATGGATGACGGATGGATGATGGATGGATGGACAGTGTCCATGGATGGATGGATGATGGATGGATGGATGATGGATGGATGATGGATGGATGGATGGATGGATGGATGGATGGATGGATGGATGGATGGATGGATGGAGGGGTAGATGGACAGACAGATGGACAGACAGATGGACAGATGTGACCCTGGTGTCCCCCCAGCCCCACACTGGTCCTGCCCCAGCTCAGGGGGTCCCTGCCCCCTATTCCATGCCCCCCCCATTCTATGCCCCGGTGCCCCCCAGTGCCACGGGGGGGTTTGGCAGTGCCCGCCCCCCATGGGGACCCTCCAGGGGGTGCAGGGGGGGTGCAGGCCCTGCTGGGGGTTGGGGCCCCCCCATTTCCGTCTGGGGCCCTGGGGCGGTTTCCGGGCCCGGCTGTGGGAACGGGGCCATGGGGCCACTTCCTCCTGCCTGCGTCTGCGGGGGGGGCCTGAGGGGGCGGGGGGTGCTCTAGGGGGATTGGGGGGAGGGCTCCGGGGGGTTGGGGGGCCCTGGAAGGATTGGGGGGCCCTGATGGGACTTTGGGGTCCCGGTGGGATTGGGGTCCCTGGGGGGATTGGAGGGGGCCCCGGTTGGATTGGGGGGGGCCTCAGAAGATTAGGGGGACCCCGATGGGACTTGGGAGGCCCTGGGGGGACTGGGGGGGCCCTGGCGGGGTTGGGGGGAGCCCTGCTGGAGGATTCCGGGGGGCTGCTGGGGGATTGGGGGGAAGCTGCGGTGTGGGAGGGGCTCTGATGCTGGGGGGGCCCTGGGGGGGGCACTTGTTGCTGGGGGGGGGGTGGTCCCCTGATGGGGGAGGGGCTGCGGGGGTTTGGGGTCTCCTCCCCCCGATGGCCCCGCCCCCACGCGGGGGTGTCCGGTGACGTCACTGTGGGCGGGGCTCGGTTGCCGCCCCCCGCCCGTTCCGAGCCCCCACATCCCTGAGCTCCCCCCCCGCTCTGACATCTCCCGCGCTGTTGCCATGGCAACGGGAAGCCGGGGGATGCCGCGTTGCCAAGCGCCCGCTGTGGTACCCACGGAGCGCTGGGGGGGCCCAGAGCTCCCCCCGAGCCCCCTCCCACCCCCGGGGGGGCCCAGGGCGCTGCCCCGCCCCCCTTTAACCCCCCCGGCCCCACCATGGGGGCAGCGGCTCTGGGGACAGGGATGGGACTGGCATGGGGATGGGGGACAGGGATGGGGACAGGGATGGGGACAGGGATGGGGATGGGGGACAGGGATGGGGACAGGGATGGGACTGGCATGGGGATGGGGGACAGGGATGGGGACAGGGATGGGGACAGGGATGGGGATGGGGACAGGGATGGGGACAGGGATGGGGATGGGGACAGGGATGGGACAGGCATGGGGATGGGGGACAGGGATGGGACAGGCATGGGGATGGGGACAGGGATGGGGACAGGGATGGGGACAGGGATGGGGATGGGGACAGGGATGGGACAGGCATGGGGATGGGGGACAGGGATGGGGACAGGGATGGGGACAGGGATGGGGACAGGGACAGAGATGGGGATGGGGACAGGGATGGGACAGGGATGGGACAGGGACAGGGACAGGGACAGGGATGGGGACAGGGACAGGGATGGGGACAGGGATGGGGACAGGGATGGGGACAGGGACAGGGATGGGACAGGGACAGGGATGGGACAGGGATGGGACAGGGATGGGACAGGGACAGAGATGGGGACAGGGATGGGGACAGGGACAGGGACAGGGACAGGGACAGGGATGGGACAGGGACAGGGATGGGACAGGGACAGGGACAGGGATGGGACGGGGACAGAGATGGGGACAGGGATGGGGACAGGGACAGGGACAGGGACAGGGACAGGGATGGGACAGGGACAGGGATGGGACAGGGACAGGGATGGGGACAGGGATGGGGACAGGGATGGGGACAGGGACAGGGATGGGACAGGGACAGGGATGGGACAGGGATGGGGACAGGGACAGGGACAGGGATGGGACAGGGACAGGGATGGGGACAGGGATGGGACAGGGACAGGGATGGGGACAGGGACAGGGACAGGGATGGGGACAGGGACAGGGACAGGGACAGGGATGGGGACAGGGACAGGGATGGGACAGGGACAGGGATGGGGACAGGGACAGGAATGGGGACAGGGACAGGGACAGGGACGGGGATGGGACAGGGATGGGACAGGGACAGGGACAGGGATGGGACAGGGACAGGGACAGGGACAGGGACAGGGACAGGGATGGGGACAGGGACAGGGACAGGGATGGGGATGGGGACAGGGATGGGGACAGGGATGGGACAGGGACAGGGATGGGGACAGGGACAGGGACAGGGACAGGGATGGGACAGGGATGGGACAGGGACAGGGACAGGGATGGGACAGGGACAGGGACAGGGACAGGGACAGGGACAGGGACAGGGACAGGGATGTTCTGGTGCCGGTGTCGGACCCGCCGTGACCCCGTGTCGTCGTCGTCCCCCCCCTGCAGCGTGGGACACCTGAGCGATGGGCAGGGGCGGCCCTTGCTTGGGACACCGGGAGCACTGGAGAGGACAGGGGAACACTGGAGGGGACAGCGCCGTCCCCACGGGGTGTGAGGGCAGATCCCGCAGCCCCACCGTCACAGCCCCGGGGCGGCAGCACGGACACCTCCGGTGATGCCCCCCTGCCCGGAGCGGTGCCAGATCCGGGGGAACCCCGCGCGTGGGGGGCACGCAGAGCCCTGCAGGGCCGAGACCCCCGGGGGGCACAGGGGGCTGAGGGGTCCCGCCGTGCCCCGACCCCCCCAGGCTGTGACAATGCGGAGCCGGGGGGGTCACGCTGGCGTGGGGGACCGCAATGGCCCCTGGTGACACCTGGCCCGGCTCCGCGAGGGGGACACGGGAGTGACGAGAGTGACACTGAGGGGGTCCGCGGCTGCTCGCAGCGCCATCCCCACCGTTGCCGTGGTAACGGGATGCGCAGGGATGCTGCGCCGCTGCTAAAAAACGCCAGAAAAGGGGTGGATGAGCCTGCCCCGAGCCCCGCAAGACCCCCCAAAAAACCCCAAAGCCGCCCCCACGCCCCCCCCCAGCCCGCGGGACCCCTCCCGACCCAGCGTTGGTGCCCCGGGAAGGGGAGGGAGGGGATTTAGGAGCGCGGGATGGACAGAGGGACGGATGGATGGATGGATGGATGGATGGATGGATGGATGGATGGATGGATGGATGCATCGGCGGTGCAGGGGGGTGTCGGGGCGGGGGGTTCCCGGCAGCCCAGCAGGTGCCGGTGCCGGTGCCGGGGGCTCGGGGGGGGCGCCCGGGAGCGCTCGCGCCTGCCCGGTAGCGGCGGGGCCGCCGCCCGCCCCCGCCCCAGCCCGGCCCTGGGAGCGGCGCATGGCGGAGAGCGGCGGCCCCGGCCCCCCCCGGCCGCTCAGGGCCCCCCCCGCCGGGCCCCGGCCCCCCCCGGCCGCTCAGGGCCCCCCCCGCCGGGCCCCGGCCCCCGCCCGCGCCGCCGCCGCCGCCGCCAAGGACGAGCCCGTCGGGCGCTGCCGTGAGCGCCGCTGCCGGGGGGGCGCGGGCATGACCCCCCCCGCCCCGTGACCCCCCATCCCTCCGCTTCCCCCTCCCCGGAGCCCCCGCGCCCCCTCCCCACCACCACCGCTTTGCCCCCTGCCCTTCACCCCCCATCTCCCCCCGCACCTGTAACCCCCCCCTTCCCGCCCCCCCCCCGGACCCCCGGGTCCCCACACCCCCCTCCCCCCGCCCTGACCCGCCCCCGCTCCCCCCCCCGCCCCCCAAAGCCCCCCGAAGCCCCCCGAAGCCCCCCGAAGCCCCCGGCCCCTCCCGCGGCCGCCCCCAGCCCGGGGGGTTCCCCCGCGATGCCCCCCGGCCGCTGACCCGGGCTGGGGGGGTGGCCCCGATCCCGGGGGGCGCCGCTGCTCGGCGGGGGGGGCGGCGGCGGTTCCAACCCCTCCGGGGGCGGGCGAGCGGCGAAGGCTTCGGGGAGGCAGGGCCGGGGGTGGGACCGGAGCATCGGCGGCACCGGCGGCCGCGGCGCCGCGCGGGGATCCAGGGGGGCCGGGGGGGCGGCCCGGGGGGGCCCTGCCCGCACCCATGAGCAGGAGCACCGGCCTCCAGCGCAGGACCACCTACCTCATCTCGCTCACGCTGGTCAAGCTCGAGTCGGTGGGCGCCGCGGGGGAGGCGGAGGAGGCGGGGGGCGGCGGCGGCGGCGGCGATGGAGCCCCTGGCCCCGGGGGGGCCGCGGCCGCCCCCCGCACCCCCGAGCCCGGCCGAGCCCGGCGGCCCGAGCGGCTCTTCCAGCGGCAGGACGCGCTCCGGATAAGTACGGCCGGTCCCGGCCCCGACGCCCCCCGCCCCCGCTCGCCCGCCTCGCCCCCGGCCGTGCCCCCCAAACCCGACCCGGCCGTGCTGCCCCCCCCGCCCCCGGCCGTGCCCCCCAAACCCGACCCGGCGCTGTTGCCGCCCCCGGCGGTGCCCCCCAAACCCCCCCCGCCCCCCGCCGTGCCCCCCAAACCCGACCCTTCCTTGCTGCCCCCCCCTCTGCAGGCCGTGCCCCCCAAACCCGACCCCCGCGGGGCCAAGGGCACCTTGGAGGGGTCGGGACGCTCTCTCGCCGCCCTGGACATCCCGCAGCCCGCCGGGACCCCCCGGCGCCCCCTCCTCAGCCAGGCCACCTGGGGGGGCCCCGAGGGTCCCCTGGAGGCCGCCAGGGCCCCCCCGCCGCCCCCGGACCCCCCCGCGGGCTCCCCGCACCCCTCGGCCGGCGCTCGCCGCCTCCGCCTGGCCGGCCCCAAGCCCCCCAAAGCGGGGGGCGGCGGGGGGAGCCGCGGGACCCCCGAGCCCCGAGCGGGCAAAGCCCCCGGCAAAGGCGCCGGCAGCCGCCTGTCGTGGCCCGAGGGAGAGGGGAAGGGGCGCCCCAAGGCGGGGGGCAAGAGCGAGGGGCCCCCCCGGGCCCGGCTGTCCCCCAGCAAGGGCAAGAGCAAGACCCTGGACTACAGCGACCTCCAGCCGGGGGTCCTGGTGGCCGCCCCCGCCCCCGAGACCGGGCTCAAGCGGGGACGCGAGGGGGGTCGCGCCTCCACCCGCGACCGAAAGATGCTCAAGTTCATCAGCGGCATCTTCACCAAGAGCCCTGCGGCGACCCCCACCCACCCCGCGCCCCCCTGGGCTCCCCCCGGTGCGGAGCCGGCCGCGGGCACCCCGCACAGTGAGTACCGGCCCGGGACAGCCCCGGCCGTGCTCGGTGTCCCCGCGGGCCCCGGGGAGCCGGGGCAGGGCTGGCGGTGCCCGCTGCGGCCGCGGGACTGTGCCTCAGTTTACCTGATAGGAGGAGGAGGAGGCGCCCGGATCCCCGGGGCCCGTGGGGGGCAGCAGGACCCGTCTGGGGATGTGGGGTACGGGGACGGTGTGGGGTTCAGGGGGGCTGTGACCCCCAGGTGGGGTTCAGGGACGCTGTGGGGTACGGAGGAGCTGTAGGGCTCAGGGGGCTGTAATCCCCGGGCTGGGCTGTGGGGTTTTAGGGGGGCTGTGGGGTTTTAGGGGGGCTGTGGGGTACAGGGGGCTGTGTTGGTCGACGAGGCTGTGACCCCCGGTCTGGGCTGTGGGGTACAGAGGAACTGTGGGGTACGGGGGGGCTGTGAGGTTCAGGGGGGGCTGTGAGCCCCGGGCTGGGCTGTGGGGTTTTAGGGGGGCTGTGGGGTTTTAGGGGGGCTGTGTATTTCAGAGGGGCTGTGACCCCCAAGGCTGTTCTGTGGGGTTCAGGGGGGGCTCTGAGGTACAGAGGGGCTGGGGGTTTTAGGGGGGCTGTGGGGTTTTAGGGGACTGTGGGGTGTTAGGGGACTGTGGGGTTTTAGGGGGGCTGTGAGGTTCCGGGGGTCTGTGGGGTTTTAGGGGACTGTGGGGTTTTAGGGGGGCTGTGGGGTTTTCGGGGGGCTGTGAGATTCAGGGGGCTGTGAGGTTCCGGGGGTCTGTGGGGTTTCAGAGGACTGTGGGGTTTTAGGGGGTCTGTGGGGTTCAGGGGGGCTGTGGGATGGGGGCTGTGGGTTCAGGGGGTTTGTGGGGAGGGGGCTGTGGGTTCAGGGGGGCTGTGGGATGGGGGCTGTGGGGTTCAGGGTGTTTGTGGGGTTCAGGGGGTTTGTGGGATGGGGGCTGTGGGGTTCAGGGGGGCTGTGGGTTCAGGGGGGCTGTGGGATGGGGGCTGTGGGGTTCAGGCGGTTTGTGGGATGGGGGCTGTGGGTTCAGGGGGGCTGTGGGATGGGGGCTGTGGGTTCAGGGGGTTTGTGGGGAGGGGGCTCTGGGGTTCAGGGGGGCTGTGGGGAGGGGGCTGTGGGTTCAGGGGGGCTGTGACCCCCGGGCTGTGCCGCGTTTGGTGTTTGTGCCCTGGGCCGATGTGACCTCCCCGCTTTGGCGGGCCCGGTGCTGCCCGTGGGGGGATCCCATGGTGGGGATCCCGTGCCTCAGTTTCCCCACTGGGGGAACTCCACGGGGGTCAGACGCGACCCCCACCTCCGTCGTTCTGTCCCGCCATCCATCCGTCCGTCCGTCCGTCTGCGCTCGCCTCCATCCGTGCGTCACACCCGTGCATCCTGTCCCCCATCTGTCCCGTCCCCCCGCGTCCTTCTGTCCCCCCCCCGGCACCCCCCGTGTGCCTGCGCGCACCTTGGCACCGCGGGGTGCGTGGGCAGCACCTGCGGGCCCGGGGGTGGCACTCGGTGACAATGAGAGGGGTGACAGGCGGCAGCGTTAACCCTTTCCCGGCCGGCCCGCGCCTGGCACGGATCCGGCTCCGCGCTGGGGGCACAAACTGAGGCACAGAGACGGGGGGCACCCTGACCGTGTCCTGGCTCGGCTCCCCCTTGGTGGTGCCACCAATGCCCACAGGGGCTGGGGATGCCAGGTAGGAGGTGTGGGGGGCACCGGGCATGTCCCAGTGCCACGCCAGGTGCTTGTGCCACGGCGTGTCCCCGTGCCACGTGCAACACCATGTCCCCATGCCATGCCAGGTGCTTGTGCCACACGCGCTGCGCTCTGGTGCCACCAAACTTGTGCCCGTTGTGTGCCACGTCATGTCCTCGTACCATGTCCTGTCCTTGTGCCACACCGTGACCCAGTGCCGTGCCTTGTCCTTGTGCCACATACACCAAGCTCTGGTGCCACTGGACTTGTGCCCATCGTGTGCTGCGCTGTGTCCTAGAGCCATGTCCTGTCCTTGTGCCACACCATGTCCCAGTGCCACGCTGCATCCTCCTTGTGCCACGCCTCATGTTTGTGCCACACCATGTCCCAGTGCCACACCATGTCCCAGTGCCACGCTGCATCCTCCTTGTGCCACACCTCATGTTTGTGCCACACCGTGTCCCAGTGCCACACCGTGTCCTTGTGCCACACGCGCTGTGCTCTGGTGCCACCGCAGCCTCGTGCCCATCGTGTGCTGTGCTGTGTCCTCATGCCACACCATGTCCCAGTGCCACACCGTGTCCTCGTGCCATGTCCTGTCCTCATGCCACACCATGTGAAGTACGTTCCCAGTGACATGCTGCCACGCCGTGTCCCAGTGCCATGCTGTGTCCTCCTCATGCCATGCCTCGTTTTTGTGCCACACCATGTCCCGGTGCCACGCCATGTCCTCATGCCACGCCTTGTCCTTGTGCCACATGCGCTGCGTGCTGGTGCCACCGGACTTGTGCCCGTCATGTGCCACGCTGTGTCCTCGTGCCATGTCCTGTCCTCGTGCCATGTCCTGTCCTCGTGCCACACCATGTCCCAGTGCCACGCCATGTCCTCGTGCCACGTCTCATCCTTGTGCCACACCATATCCCTGTGCCACGCCTCGTCCTCCTTGTGCCATGTCCTGTCCTCATGCCACACTGTGTCCCAGTGCCACACCATGTCCCAGTGCCATGCTGTGTCCTTGTGCCACATGCGCTGCATTCTGGTGCCACTGGACTTGTACCCGTCACGTGCCACACCGTGTCCTCATGCTGTGTCCTCCTTGTGCCACACCATGTCCCTGTGCCAGGCTGCCACGCTGTGTCCTGGCATCCGTCGTGTCCCTGTGCCACACCCTGTGCTCACACCATGCTGAATCCTCAGGCCTAAGGCTGTCGGGCACCACTGGCATCGTGTCCCCGCGCCCATCATGTGCTGGAATCCGTGGTGTCCTTGTGCCACCTCACATCCCCCTGCCGTGCCGTGTCCTGGTGCCCGTTGTGTCCTCATGCCACATCCTTGTGCCACACCGTGTCCCGGTGCCTGTCACGGCCTGGTGGCTCCCACTGTGTCCCCTCACCACGTCCTGATGCCACGCCGTGCCCTCACGGCTGTCACATCCTGGAATCCATTGTGTCCCCATGCCACACCACATCCTCGTGCCACCCGATGCCCGTTGTGGTTCCCATCGTGTCCCCGCGCCACGCCGTGCTCTCCGTGCCCGTGCCCACCGCGTCCCCGTGCCCTCTGCCTCCTCGTGCCTTGGCACACCACGCCTCGTGCTGCCACGTCCCCGTCCGTGCCACGTGGCATCTCCACGTCCTCGCGCCGCCCCCGCGGGCCCGGCGCCGTTGCTGGGTGACAGCTGGTGGCCGCCCACGCGGGAGCTGCTGCTGCGCTGCGGGGTGGGGGCACCCCGGCACTGGGGGTGCCAGGGGCTCCTGGGGGTGCCAGGGGCTGCTGGGGATGCCAGGGATTCCTGCAGGTTGCCCAGGGTTCCTCTGGGTGCCCGGGGTTCCTGGAGGTGCCAGGGGTTCCTGGGGGTGCCAGGGGTTTCTGGGGGTTCCTGGGCGTGCCCCGGGTTCCTGGGGGTGCCAGGGATTCCTGGGGGTTCCTGGAGGTGCCAGGGGTTCCTGGGGGTTCCTGGGGGTGCCCGGGGCTCCTGGGCTCTGTCTCACCCGTCTCCCTCCGCAGAGGCCTTGGTGAACAGCCAGGAATGGACCCTGGGCCGCTCTATCCCCGAGATCCGCCTGGTGGGTGCCACGTCCTTATGTCCCCCTGTCCCCATGTCCCTGTATCCCTGTGTCCCCTGAGGACTGACCATGTCCCTGAGTCCCCATGTCCTCATGTCCCCGTGTCCCTGTGTCCCTGTGTCCCCGTGTCCCCATGTCCCCTGAGGACCATGTCCCCACGTCCCCATGTCCCTGTGTCCCCTGAGGACTGTGTCCCCCCCCCCCATGTCCCTGTGTCTCCGTGTCCCTGTGTGCCCGTGTCCCTGTGTGCCCATGTCCTCATGTCCCCATGTCCCTGTGTCCCCTGAGGACTGTGTCCCCCCCCCATGTCCCTGTGTGCCCGTGTCCCTGTGTGCCCATGTCCTCATGTCCCCATGTCCCTGTGTCCCCATGTCTCCTGAGGACTGTGTCCCCATGTCACCATGTCCCCTGAGGACCGTGTCCCCTGAGAACCATGTCCCCGGCCATCCTGACATCCCTGTGCCCACCCAGGGTGTCCTGGGCAGCAGCAAGAGTGGGAAGTCAGCGCTCGTCCATCGGTTCCTCACCGGCTCCTACGTGGGCTTGGAGCCCACTGAGAGTGAGTGGCCATGGGGAGGATGTGGGCAGGGGATGGACGTGACCATGGGCATGGGATGGACGTGACCATGGGCATGGGATGGACATGACCACGGGCATGGGATGGACGTGACCGTGGGCATGGGATGGACACACCATGGGCATGGGATGGACGTGACCATGGGCATGGGATGGATGATGTCCATGGGCATGGGATGGACATGACCATGGGCATGGGATGGACATGACCACGGGCATGGGATGGACGTGACCGTGGGCATGGGATGGACGTGACCATGGACATGGGATGGACACAACCATGGGCATGGGATGGACACACCATGGACATGGGATGGACATGACCATGGGCATGGGATGGACACAACCATGGGCATGGGATGGACATGACCATGGGCATGGGATGGACACAACCATGGGCATGGGATGGACACACCATGGGCATGGGATGGACACAACCATGGGCATGGGATGGACATGACCATGGGCATGGGATGGACACAACCATGGGCATGGGATGGACATGACCATGGGCATGGGATGGACATGACCATAGGCATGGGATGGACATGACCATGGGCATGGGATGGACATGACCATAGGCATGGGATGGACACAACCATGGGCATGGGATGGACACACCATGGGCATGGGATGGACACACCATGGGCATGGGATGGACGATGTCCATGGGCATGGGATGGACACACCATGGACATGGGATGGACACACCATGGGCATGGGATGGACGATGTCCATGGGCAGGGGATGGTTGTGACCATGGACAGGGGATGGATGTGACCATGGGGTGGACTTGACCATAGGCATGGGGATGGACGTGATCATGGGCATGGGATGGACCATGACCATGGGATAGATGCGACCGTGGGATGGGCATGACCATGGGCATGGCATGGACATGACCATGGGCATGGGTGGACGTGACCGTGAGATAGACAGTGTCCATAGGCAGGTAATGGATGTGACCATGGACATGGCATGGATGTGACCATGGGCATGGGGATGGGTTCAGTGATAGCGTGTCCATGGGGATGGAGATGGATGAGTGGACATATCCATGGAGCTGGGCATGGGATGGACATGTGGTGGGGCTGGGCATGACCACGAGATGGACACGGTCATGGAATGGGCAAAGTCACAACACTGGGCATGGACGGGTGTGGAGATGGTGAAGGGGATGGACGTGGCCAGGGAATGAGCGAGGTCATGGTGCTGGGCATGGATGGCTGTGGAGATGGTGGAGGGGATGGATGTGGCCACAGAATGGGCAAGGTCATGGTGCTGGGCATGGCTGAGGGACATCTGGGGTCAAAGCACTGGTCACACCTGGTGCTGGGCATGGCCATGGGAGGTTCCATCCATGTGGGCAGAGCACACCTGCAGGGTCTCCCCCTTCCCCTCCCCACTGCAGGTGGCCAGTTCAAGCGTGAGGTGACCGTCGATGGCCAGAGCCACCTCCTGCTCATCCGGGAGGAGGCCGGTGCCCCGGACGCACAGGTACGAGGGGACGGGGGCCCGGGGGGGCCACGCTGGCCAGAGCCGAGCCCTGACCCCCCCCGTGGCCCCCCAGTTTGCCAGCTGGGCGGACGCCGTCATCTTCGTCTTCAGCCTGGAGAGCGAGAGCAGCTTCGAGGAGGTGACGCAGCTGCACGCGCTGCTCAGCGACCTGCGCGGCACCAGCGACGTGGCCCTGGCGCTGGTGGGCACCCAGGGTGAGCCAGGGGGGCACGGGGGGGGGGGGGCTTTGGGGGTGGGAGGGGCACGGGGCACCCCCAGTGACCCCCCCCTGGCTCCCCAGACAAGATCAGCTCGTCCAGCCCGCGGGCGGTGGAGGACGCGCGCGCCCGGGCGCTCTGCGGGGACGCGCGGCGCTGCCTCTACTACGAGACCTGCGCCACCTACGGCCTCAACGTGGACAGGGTCTTCACCGAGGGTGGGTGACCACACCCCGAGGGGTGGGGAGGGGGCTGGTGACATGGTGAGGGGGGGACAGTGACCAGAGTGTGATGGGCTCGGTGACCTGGTCAGACGGGGATGGTGGCCAGAGTGGGATCACACCTGGGTCCCCACAAGGGGAGTGGTGGCCACAGGGCCATGTCTAGGTGAGACAGGGACCACGGCCAGGTGGGATGGGGACAGTGGACAGGGTAGTGCAGGGGACCTTGTTCAGGTGGGGTGGAGCCACAGCTGGGTAGGTCAGGGACCATGTCCACCCCTGTGGGATGGGGACATCCAGGTGGGATGAGGACAATGTCTGAGTGGGATGAGGATGGGTACCATGTCCAGGTGGGATGGGGATGGGGACCATGTCCAACCCTGTGGGATGGGGGCCCCATCCAGGTGAGATGGGGACAGTGGCCAGCAGCTGGGTGGGATGGGGACAGTGTCTGAGTGGGATGAGGATGGGGCCCATGTCCACATGGGATGGGAACAGTGTCCAGGTGGGATGGCAATGAGGACCATGTCCAGGTGGGATGGGGACAGTGTCCACCTGGCATGGCTATGAGGACCTTGTCCAGGTGTGGGTATCCAGGTGTGGGTACACAGTGCGGGTGCCCAGGTGTGGGTACCCAGGTGTGGGTATCCAGGTGTGGGTATCCAGGTGTGGGTACCCAGGTGTGGGTATCCAAGTGTGGGTACCCAGGTGTGGGTATCCAGGTGTGGGTACCCAGGTGTGGGTATCCAAGTGTGGGTACCCAGGTGTGGGTATCCAGGTGTGGATACCCAGGTGTGGGTGCCCGGGCCGGTGCCAGGGCAGGTTGTGCCCCAGCCCTCCTGACCCATCTCCTGCAGTGGCCCAGCGGGCCGTGGCGCTCAAGAAGCAGCAGCAGCTGATGGCGTCCTGCAAGTCCCTGCCCAGCTCCCCGAGCCACTCGGCCGCCTCCACCCCGGTGGGGGGGGTCCACCCCAGCCAGGTACCCCCAGGTAACCCCCGAGCCCCTCCCCAGAGCCGGGCACAGCCCAGGCTGACCCCGTGTCCCCCCCAGACCAGCAATGGTGGCCACACCAGCGACTACTCGTCCTCGCTGCCCTCCACGCCCAACGTGAGCCACCGGGAGCTGCGCAGCGAGACCCCGGCCCCGCTGGGCACCCCCAGCTCGCTGCACCGCGGGGCCAAGCGCCGCACCAGCCTCTTCGCCGTGAGTGCACGGGGGCACCGTGGGCACTGGGGGCACCGGGGGCACCAGGCACCCTGGCACAGCGTGGTGACATGTGGGGTGTGACATGCTGGGTGTCCCCTTGGTGGTGTTACCCATCCTGACAGGGTGGTGGCAGCAAGGGACATGTGGCAGCCCAGGTGTCCTCTGGCAGGGTGGTGACATTGAGGGGCACATGGCACCTCAGTTGTCCCCATGGCATGGGGGTGGTGGCGCTGAGGGACATGTGGGTATGTCCCACATGTGGGATGGGGGACATGTGGGCAGCCAGAGTGTCCCCACCATGGAGCTTCTGATGTGTCCTTTAGCAGGGTGGTGGGGACACATGGCATCCCTGGTGCCCCTGTGGGACGTGGTGGTCATGGCACTGAGGGAGGCGTGGACACCATCATGGAGCTTCTCATGTGTCCTCCAGCAGGGTGGTGGGGACATATGGCACCCATAACACCCCTCTGGGACATGGTGATGGTGGCACTGAGGGATGCATGGGCACCCAGGATGTCCCCATCATGGGGCTTCTGATGTGTCCTCTAGCAGGGTGGCGGGGACATGTGGCATCTATAGCACCCCTTTGACATGGTGGTGGTGGCAGTGATGGACATGTGGGCATCCAGTGTGGGGATGGGGGGCATGCAGGGCACCCAGGATGTCCCCACCATGGGGCTTCTGATGTGTCCTCTAGCAGGGTGGCGGGGACACATGGCATCCATAGCGCCCCTGTGACGTGGTGGTGGTGGTGGCACTGTGGGACACGTGGGCACCCAGGGTGTCCCCATCATGTGGCTGCAGTGCTGGGGTCTGTGGCACCCCAATGTCCCCACCACCAGGCTGCAGCAGTGGGGGACATGTGGGAGCACCAGTGTCCCCAGCTGTGCCCCGAGTGCCATCCCCTGTCCTGTCCCCGTGCCCACAGACGCGCCGTGGCAGCGACTCCGAGAAGCGCAGCCTGGACAGCCGAGGCGAGGGCGCCGGCAGCGGCCGTGCCATCCCCATCAAGCAGGTGGGTGGTGGCGCTGGCAGGAGGATGTGGCTGTGTCTCCTGTGTCCCCTGTGTCCCCAGTGTCCCCTCACTGCTCCCTGTCCCCAGAGCTTCCTGCTGAAGCGCAGCGGCAACTCCCTGAACAAGGAGTGGAAGAAGAAATACGTGACCCTGTCCAGCAACGGCCTCCTCTTCTACCACCCCAGCATCAACGTGAGCGCCCCCGTCCCCCCACGTCCCCAGAGGGTGGCAGAGCCCGGTGTCACCCTCGCTGTCCCCGCAGGACTACATCCACAGCACGCACGGCAAGGAGATGGACCTGCTGCGCACCACGGTCAAGGTGCCGGGCAAGCGCCCGCCCCGCGCCATCTCCGCCTGCGGGCCCTCGGCCAGCATCAACGGGCTGCTGCGGGAGCCCGAGCCTGCCGGTGAGCCCCGGGGGTACCGGGGATGGGGGGACGCCACGGGGGTGGCACCGCGGTGACACCGTCCCTCCCCTTGCAGCCGCCGTCCCCTCGGTGGGGCTGAGCCTGCCCCCAGAGCCGGGGCTGAAGGTGGTGGGCAAGGGGTCCCTGCAGCGCTGCGCCTCCGCCTCCAGCGCCAAGCTGGCCTCAGGTGAGTGACACGGCACGGGCAGGGACACGGCCACCTCCCGGGCCACCCACAGGGACATCCCCGTGGTGGCCTCGCTGAGCATGGTGGCTTCTGAGCACTGGTGGCTCTTGGTGGCACTGGTGGCTCTGGAGGCCACGGTAAACCTGGTGGTCCTGGTGAGCTCATGGACCTGGTGGCCCTTGGTGGCACTGGTGACCACAGTGAGCTCAGGGACCTGGTGGCCCTTGGTGGCCCTGGTGGTTCTGGAGGCCACAGAAAACCTGGTGGATTTGATCAGCTCAGGGACCAGGTGGCCTTTGCTGACCCCAGTGGTGGCCACAATAACCCTGGTGGTCCTGGTGACCTCAGAGACCAGGTGGCCCTTGGTTGGCCCTGGTGGTTCTGGTGACCACAATAACCCTGGTGAACTTGGTGAGTCCACGGACCAGGTGGCCTTTGGTGGCCCTGGTGGTTCTGGTGGCTCTGGAGGCCACAACAACCCTGGTGAACTTGGTGAGCCCAGGCACCTGGTGGCCCTTGGTGGCACTGGTGACCACAATAACCATTGTGGATTTGGTCACCCCAGGGACCTGGTGGCCCTTGGTGACTCCAGGGACCACAATAACCCTGGTGGTCCTGGTGAGCCCAGGGATCTGGTGGCCCTTTGGTGGTGCTGGTGGCCACAGTGAAACTGCTGGCCGTGGTGAGCACGTGGACCTGGGAGTCCCAGAAGCCACAATGAACCTGGTGAGCCTGGTGAGCCCAGTGGCCCTGGTGACCTCCATGACTCTGGTGAGCCAAGAGGCTCTTGTGACCCTGGTGGCCTCAGGGATTTTGGTAAGACCAATGAACTCGGTGGCCTTGGGACTGGGTCCTGGTGGTCACAGTGAGATCAGTGACCCTGGTGAGCTCTGATGGCCCCAGCATGCCCGGCACCTCTGGGGGACTTGACCCTGCTGACCCAGTGAGTCCAGTGGCCCTGGTGGCACAAGTGGACTTGGTGACCCTGCTAGCCCTGGGTGGTTCTGATGGACTTGGTGACCCTGCTAACCCTGAGTGGTTCTGATGGGCTTGGTGACCCTGCTAGCCCTGACCAGGGTGGTTCTGATGGACTTGGTGACCCTGCTAGCCCTGACCTGGGTGGTTCTGATGGACTTGGTGACCCTGCTAGCCCTGGGTGGTTCTGATGGACTTGATGACCCTGCTAGCCCTGGGTGGTTCTGATGTACTTGGTGACCCTGCTAACCCTGGGTGGTTCTGATGGACTTGATGACCCTGCTAGCCCTGACCTGGATGGTTCTGATGGTGTTGGTGACCCTGATAGCCCTGAGTGGTTCTGATGGACTTGGTGACCCTGCTAACCCTGACCTGGGTGGTTCTGATGTACTTGGTGACCCTGATAGCCCTGGGTGGTTCTGATGGACTTGGTGACCCTGATAGCCCTGACTTGGGTGGTTCTGATGGATTTGATGACCTTGATAGCCCTGACCTGAGGGCTCTGATGGACTCGATGACCCTGGTGGCCTCAGTGCTCCCGGTTCGCTCGCTGCTCCTCAGGCGCCTGGTGGCCTCGGCGGCCCCGGTGTCCGTGGTGTCCCCAGCGTCCCCCGCGCGGTGTCTCGGCAGAGTCCCCGCTGTCCTTCGAGGCCGTGTCCAGCCCCGGCAGCGCCGGCAGGGACCCCCCGCCCTCGCCGCTGGTGGACAGGAAGAAGCACCGCAGGAAGAAGCTGATGACGCCGTCCAAGACCGAGGGCTCGGGTGGGCAGGCAGAAGGTGAGTGCCACAGCCACGCGTCCCCAGCCCCAGGCCCCCACGGTGGCACTGTGGCGACAAGGCCACCACCCTCCACGGCGAGGACGCCCCGGAACTCGGGGGGTCCGGGCCGATGCTGCCCCTCACCCCCGGCCGCGCTCAGCCACGCTGTCCACGCACCCCCCTCGCTCTGCCACCTTCCGCCTGCCACCTTCTGCACCGTCCCCAGGGCTTCGTGGGCCCCCCTGACTCTGTCCCCGTTTCCTCTCTCCACTCCTGCTGCCCGGACCCTCCGCAGCCAAGCGCAAAATGTGGAAATTAAAAAGTTTTGGTAGTTTAAGAAATATTTATAAAACAGGTAACGTGGCGTGAGCGGTGCCTCCCCGTGCATGTGGCTGTGCCCCCCTTGCCTGCTGCCAGCACACCCCAGCCGGGGTGGGCACCTCTGGGGAGGGGATTGGGGTGCCAGGGGTGGCTTTGGGGGACTGGGCCCATAGTGGGTGTCGGACCCTCATCCCAGCGCCCCCCCCGGGGGTCTCTGGTCCCGCAGAGGAGGAGAACTTTGAGTTCCTGATCGTGTCGAGCACGGGGCAGACGTGGCACTTCGAGGCCGGCAGCTTTGAGGAGCGCGACGCGTGGGTGCAGGCCATCGAGAGCCAGATCCTGGCCAGCCTGCAGTGCTGCGAGAGCAGCAAGAACAAGGTGGGAGCTCGGAGGGGGGGTTGGCAGGGCGCCTGTGCCACCCCCGTGCCCTTCTCACCCCCTGTGTGCCACCCCCGTGCCCCTCTCACCCCCCCTGTGTGCCACCCCTGTGCCCCTCTCACCCCCTGTGTGCCATCCCTGTGCCCCTCCTACCCGTGTGCCACCCCCGTGCCCCTCTCACCCCCTATGTGCCAGCCCCGTGCCCCTCTCACCCCCTGGGTGCCATCCCTGTGCCCCTCTCACCCCCTGTGCCACCCTCTGCCCCTCTCACCCCCTGTGTGCCAGCCCCGTGCCCCTCTCACCCCCATGTGCCACCCCCTGCCCCTCTCTCACCCCCATGTGCCACCCGTGCCTCTCTCACCCCCATGTGCCACCCCCGTGCCCCTCTCTCACCCCCATGTGCCACCCCCTGCCCCTCTCTCACCCCCATGTGCCACCCCCGTGCCCCTCTCTCACCCCCATGTGCCACCCGTGCCCCTCTCACCCCCTGTGCCACCCCTGTGCCCCTCTCACCCCCTGTGCCACCCCCGTGCCCCTCTCACCCCCTGTGCCACCCCTGTGCCCCTCTCACCCCCTGTGCCACCCTCTGCCCCTCTCACCCCCTGTGTGCCAGCCCCGTGCCCCTCTCACCCCCATATGCCACCCCCTGCCCCTCTCTCACCCCCATGTGCCACTCCCGTGCCCCTCTCTCACCCCCATGTGCCACCCCCTGCCCCTCTCACCCCCTGTGCCACCCCTGTGCCCCTCTCACCCCCATGTGCCACCCGTGCCCCTCTCACCCCCTGTGCCACCCCCGTGCCCCTCTCACCCCCTGTGCCACCCCTGTGCCCCTCTCACCCCCATGTGCCACCCTCTGCCCCTCTCACCCCCTGTGTGCCAGCCCCGTGCCCCTCTCACCCCCTGTGCCCCCCCAGGCACGCATGGACAGCCAGAGCGAGGCCGTGGCCATCCAGGCCATCCGCAACGCCCGAGGGAACTCGCTGTGCGTGGACTGCGGGGCACCCAGTGAGTGCCAGGGGACAGTGGGGGGACAATGGGGGCACAACAGGGGGCATGGGGGGCGTGGGACATGGGGGGACATCAGTTCATGGGACATGGTGCCCGAGGGAACTCGCTCTGTGTGGACTGCGGGGCACCCAGTGAGTCTGGGGGACAATGGGGGGGATGTGAGGGGACACCCGTTCGTGGGACATGGGGGGACATCGGTTCATGGGCCAGGGGTGCCCTGCATGCAGGTGGTGGTGCCACGGGGTGACATTGTGCCAGGGGCCACCTGGCAGCTGGGGCGAGGGAGGGCTGTGGGCCACGCGATGGCACGTGTCACACAGTTCTGTGGGTCACACGATGGCCTGGGCCGTGTGTTGGCATGGGTCACATGGTGCCATGGGTCACACAATGGATGGCACAGGCCACATAGTGCCATGGGTCACATGGGGGATGGCACAGGCCACATGGTACCATAGGCCACACGATGGATGGCACGGGCCACATGGGGCTATGAGCCACACCATGCCAGGGTCACACAATGCCATGGGGCATGATGCCATGGGTGACACGATGCCACATGGTGCTGTGGGTCACACGATGCATGGCACAGGCCACAAGGTGCCATGGGTGACACCATGCTAGGGTTACACAATACCATAGGACATGTGATGCCATGGGTGACACCATGCCACATGGTGCCACAATGCCACACAATGCCATAGGCCACACAATGCTGTGGGACATGATGCCATGGGTGGCACCATGCCACACAGTGCCGTGAGCCACACCGTGCCAGGGTCACACAATTCCACAAGCCACATAATGCCATGGGTGACATGATGCCATGGGACATGTGATGCCACACAGTGCCATGAGCCGCACCGGGCCGTGGCTCACCGCCACCATGTGTCACACTGTGTCACACTGTGTCCCACCATGAGGACCCCCAGGTCCCCACATCTCACCCACCACCCCCGCTCACCCCGCAGACCCCACATGGTGCCATGAGCCGCACCGTGCCAGGTCACACAATGCCATAAGCCACACAATGCCACGGGGGACGTGATGCCATGGGTGACACCATGCCACGTGGTGCTGTGGGTCACACCGTGCCGTGGCTCACCGCCACCACGTGCCACGCCATGTGTCACACTGTGTCCCACCATGGGGACCCCAGGGGTGCCACAGCTCACCCACCACCCCTGCTCCCCCTGCAGACCCCACATGGTGCCATGAGCCGCACCGTGCCAGGGTCACACGATGCCATCAGTGACACAATGCCACATGGTGCTGTGGCTCACCGCCACCACGTGCCACGATGTGCCACCATGTGCCACACTGTGTCACACCATGAGGACCCCCAGGTCCCCACATCTCACCCACCACCCTCGCTCACCCCGCAGACCCCACGTGGGCCAGCCTGAACCTGGGCGCCCTGATCTGCATCGAGTGCTCGGGCATCCACCGCAACCTGGGCACGCACGTGGTGCCATGAGCCGTACCAGGGTCACACAACGCCATAAGCCACACAATGCCATGGGGGACATGTGATGCCATGGGTGACACGATGGATGGCATGGACCACACTGTGCCGTGGCTCCCCGCCACCACGTGCCACGCCATGTGCCACACTGTGTCACACTGTGTCACACTGCTCACCCCGCAGACCCCACGTGGGCCAGCCTGAACCTGGGCGCCCTGATCTGCATCGAGTGCTCGGGCATCCACCGCAACCTGGGCACGCACGTGTCGCGCGTGCGCTCGCTGGACCTGGACGATTGGCCCCGCGAGCTGACCCTGGTGCTCTCGGCCATCGGCAACGCCACCGCCAACAGCATCTGGGAGCAGAACCCGCGCGGGCGCTGCAAACCCACGCACGAGTCCTCCCGGTGGGTGAGCCCTGCCCCGTGTGCCCCCGTGTCACCCCGTGTGTGCCCCCATGTCACCCTGTGTGCCCCCGTGTCACCCCCTCTGTGCCCCCGGTGTCACCTCTGTGTGCCCCCAGTGTCACTCTGTGTGCCCCCGTGTCACCCTGTGTGCCCCCATGTCACTCTGTGTGCCCCTGTGTCACCCTGTGTGCCCCCGTGTGCCCCCGTGTCACCCCGTGTGCCCCCGTGTCACCCCGTGTGCCCCCGGTGTCACCCTGTGTGCCCCCATGTCACTCTGTGTGCCCCCGTGTCACCCTGTGTGCCCCCATGTCACTCTGTGTGCCCCTGTGTCACCCTGTGTGCCCCCGTGTCACCCTGTGTGCCCCCATGTCACTCTGTGTGCCCCTGTGTCACCCTGTGTGCCCCCGTGTGCCCCCGTGTCACCCCGTGTGCCCCCATGTCACCCCCTGTGTGCCCCCGTGTCACTCCGTGTGCCCCCATGTCACCCCCTGTGTGCCCCCGGTGTCACCCCGTGTGCCCCCAGATCACCCCTGTGTGCCCCCAGTGTCACCCCCTGTGTGCCCCCGTGTCACCCCCTGTGTGCCCCCGTGTCACCCTGTGTGCCCCCATGTCACCCTGCATGCCCCTATGTCACTCTGTGTGCCCCCGTGTCACCCCATGTGCCCCCGTGTCACTCTGTGTGCCCCCAGATCACCCCTGTGTGCCCCCAGTGTCACCTCTTGTCTCCATGTGCCCCCAGTGTCACCCCTGCCCTGTGTGCCCCCAGTGTCACCCTTGTGCCTGTGCCACCACATGGCCCTGTGCTCTGGGCTGGCGTGATGCCACCCTGCCATTCCTGATACAGCCACATGTCCCTGTCCCCAATGCCACCATGATGCCACCCTGCCATTCCTGATACAGCCACATGTCCCTGTCCTCTATGCCACCATGATGCCACCCAGCCATCCCTGGTGCCACCACAAGTTCCTTCATCACCAAGTTCCTGTACTCTATGCCACCACAATGCCACCCTGCCACTCCTGATAGTGCCACACATCCCTGTCCTCTATGCCACCATGATGCTGCCCTGCCATTCCTGATGTCACCACATGTCCCTGTCCCCTACGCCACCATGATGCCACCCTTCCCTCCCTGGTGCCCTGTGTCCCCAGCCCACGTGTCACCACTGTGCCATCCCACAGACTCTGATGCCCCTTCTCCTCGTGCCCCCAGTGCCCCCGTGTCCCCACCCCTGTCCCTTGTGACCCCACAATCCAGCAATGCCCCACTGACACCCCTGTCCTTCCTGTGTGGCACCTCCCGTGCCACCCTGCTGCCATGTGGCCCTCATGTGTCCCCCCCGTTTTCACCCTCCCCGTCCCCGTGATGCCACCACGCGCCACTGCCACCTTTGTGTCCCCACTGCCACACCCCTGTGTCCCCATGCCCCCTCTATGCCCAGGGTGTGGCAGGCTCTGCGTCCCCGTGGTGCCACCCTGCCGTCCCTGACACTCTGTGTCCCCCATGTCCTCTGTGTCCCTGTGTCCCCCATGTCCCCTGTGTCCCTGTGTCCCCCATGTCCCCTGTGTCCCCCATGTCCCCCTGTGTCCTCTGTGTCCCCATGGCCCCGTGACCAGAGAGGAGAGGGAATCGTGGATTTGTCCCTAACTCCCCATGTCCCGTGTCCCCCATGTCCCCATGCCCCTCTATTTAGGGAGGAACAGAAACTGCGTCCCTGTGTCCCCATGATGCCACCCTTCCCTCCCTAACATTCTCTGTCCCCTGTGTCCCCATGCCCAGGGAGGAGAGGGAATTGTTGATTTGTCCCAAACTCCCCGTGTCCCCCGTGTCCCCCAGTGCCCAGGGAGGAGCGGGAGTTGTGGATGTGTCCCTAACTCCCCATGTCCCCCATGTCCCATGTCCCCTGTGTGCCCAGGGAGGAGCAGGAGTCGCAGATGTGTCCCTAACTCCCCATGTCACCTGTGTCCCCCCATGTCCCCCGTGTGTCCCCATGCCCAGGGAGGATCGGGAGTCGTGGATTCCTTCCTAACACCCCATGTCCCCCCATGTCCCCCCATGTCCCCCCGTGTCCCCCCATGTCCCCCATGTCTCCATGCCCAGGGAGGAGCGGGAGTCATGGATCAATCCCTAACACCCCATGTCCCCCCATGTCCCCCCATGTCCCTGCTATGTCCCCCCATGTCCCCCCGTGTCCCCATGCCCAGGGAGGAGCGGGAGTCGTGGATCCATCCCTAACTCCCCATGTCCCTCTCTGTCCCCCGTGTCCCCCATGTCCCCATGCCAGGGAGGAGCGGGAGTCGTGGATCCATCCCTAACTCCCCATGTCCCCTGTGTCCCCCATGTCCCCCATGTGTCCCCATGCCCAGGAAGGAGTGGGAGCCATGGATCTGTCCCTAACTCCCCATGTCCCCCCGTGTCCCCCCATGTCCCCCCATGTCTCCATGCCCAGGGAGGAGCGGGAGTCGTGGATGTGTCCCTAACTCCCCATGTCCCTCTCTGTCCCCCATGTCCCCCATGTCCCCCGTGTGTCCCCATGCCCAGGGAGGATCGGGAGTCGTGGATTCCTTCCTAACACCCCATGTCCCCCCATGTCCCCCCATGTCCCTGCTATGTCCCCCCATGTCCCCCCGTGTCCCCATGCCCAGGGAGGAGCGGGAGTCGTGGGTTTGTCCCTAACTCCCCATGTCCCTCTCTGTCCCCCATGTCCCCCCTGTCCCCATGCCAGGGAGGAGCGGGAGTCGTGGATGTGTCCCTAACTCCCCATGTCCCTCTCTGTCCCCCGTGTCCCCCCTGTCTCCATGCCCAGGGAGGAGCGGGAGTCATGGATCCATCCCTAACTCCCCATGTCCCTCTCTGTCCCCCATGTCCCCCCTGTCCCCATGCCAGGGAGGAGCGGGAGTCGTGGATCCGTGCCAAGTACGAGCAGCGCCTGTTCCTGGCGCCGCTGCCCGCGGCCGAGGCGCCCTTGGCCGAGCGGCTGCTGGTGGCCGTGGGCCAGCAGGACCTGCCCGCGGTGCTGCTGCTGCTGGCCCACAGCCACAAGGAGCAGCTCAACGTGCCCACGGCCGACGCCGAGCGGCGCACGGCGCTGCACCTGGCCTGCGACGGCGCCCAGGTGGTGATCACCCAGCTGCTGGTGTGGGTACGTGGGCACTGCTGGGTGGTTGGGCAGCACGGTGGGCACGGGGCTGGCGGGGTCTTGGGAGGGCTGTGGGGGATGTGGGGTCACCGTGGGTGGTGTGGCACGGCCATGAGGGGGATGGCGTGGTTGTGGGGACTGTGGGGTGGGTGTGGGGGATGTTGTGTGGTCTTGGGGACCATGGGGTGGTCATGGGGACCACAGGGTGGTCATGGGGACCATGGGGTGGTCACTGGGGATGTGGGGTTGTCTTGGGGACCACGGGGTGGTCACTGGGGATGTTGTGTGATCTTGGGGACCACGGGGAGGTCATGGGGACCACAGGGTGGTCACTGGGGTTGTGGGATTGTCTTGGAGACCATGGGGTGGTCATGGGGACCACGGGGTGGTCACTGCAGATGTGGGATTGTCTTGGGGACCATGGGGTGGTCATGGGGACCACGGGGTGGTCACTGCAGATGTGGGGTTGTCTTGGGGACCACGGGGTGGTCATCGGGCTTGTGGTGTGGCCTTGAGGGATGGGGGGTTGTCATGGGGAGGTGGTGTGGTCATGGGGACATGAGGTGGTCATGGGGACCATAGGGTGGTCATCAGGGATGTGATGTGGTCTTGAGGGATGTGGTGTGGTCATGGGGACTATGGGGTGGTCTTGAGGGCTGGGGGTGGTCATGGGGATCATGGGGTGGTCATTGGGGACTGTGGGATGGTCTTGGGAACCGTGGCATGGCCAGGAGTTGAGTGACATGGCCGTGAGGACCGTGGGGTGGCTTTGAGGGACATGGTGTGGTCATTGAGGATGTGGTGTGGTCACGAGGACCTGGGGTGGTCATTGGGGACTCTGGAGTGGCTATCAGGGACAAGGTATGGTCTTGAGGGACCATGGTGTGGTCACTGGGGACATGGGATGGTCTTGAGGGATGGTCATGGGGACCGTGAGGTGGTCTTGGGAACTGTGGTGTGGTCTTGAGGGATGGGGGGTGGCCTTGGGAACCGTGGCATGGCCGGAAGGTGAGTGATGTGGCCATGAGGACCATGGAGTGGCTTTTGGGGACATGGTGTGGTCATGGGGGACACGGTCCAGTCACGGGGGATGTGGTGTGGTCATGGGGACATGGGGAGGGTCATGGGGGATGTGGTGTGGCCTTGAGGGATGGGGTGGGGTCTAGGGGACCATGAGGTGGTCACTGGGTACATGATGTGGTCATGAGGACCGTGGTGTGGTCATCAGGGATGTGGTGTGGTCTTGGGCACCATGGGGTGGTCACTGGTGATGTGGTGGGTCCTGGGGACCATGGGGTGGTCACAGGGGATGTGGGGTGGTCCTGAAGGACACAGTGTGGCCATGGGGGACGCGGTGCCGTCCTGGGGACAATGGCGCGACCACGGGGGATGTGAGGTGTCCGCGGCCATCCCGGGATGTGCCAGGACACCCTGGGGTGACACCGGGGACGGGCCCCATCCCCGTGGGCCGTTGCCGGGTGACCCTGGGTGGCCCCGCGGGTGACACCCGGCCGTGCCCGCAGTACGGGGCCGACGTGCGGGCCCGGGACGCTCACGGCCGCACCGCGCTGTTCTACGCCCGCCGCGCCGGCAGCCGCGAGTGCTCGGACATCCTGCTGCAGCACGGCTGTCCCGGCGAGGGGCCCGGCAGCCCCCCGACCCCCGGCAGCCCCCCGACCCCCGGCCCCCCGACCCCCGGCGGGCCCCCGACCCCCGGGCCCCGCCGCCGCAGCAGCTGCGCCAGCGTGGGGCCGTGCGAGCCCCGCTCTGCCCTGGTATAGCCCCGAGGGGCCCGGAGCCCCCGGTGCCACCCCCGGTGCCACCCGCGGCCCGGGGCCGTCCCGGTACCACCGCCGGGCCTGCCCCGTGCCCACGGTTTGTACTTTTGATGCTCTATTTATTATCCTTTATTATCCTTTATTATCCTTTCCGTGTCGGGGTCTCCGCTGGTCCTGCCTCCCCCTCTCCGTGCCAGGGACCCCCACGCCAGGGTCACAGTGATGCCACTGCCACCTTCCTGTCCCCTGCCCGGGGTATTGTGCCCCGGCGTGGGGTGGGGGCACTGAGGGCGGGGTAACCCCTGTCCCCGTCCCTCCTTGCCGGTGCCACCCCCTGTCCCTGTCACCCTCACCCCGCATTGTCCCCTGCTCACATCACTCTGTCCCCGTTCCCGCGTGCTGTGTCCCCCTCCCCTTGTCACCTGCCCAGGTCACCCCCGCTGTCCCCGCTGTCCCCGTGTCCCCCCCGGCCGTGCCCCCCGCCCTGGCACAGCCCCGCTCGGTGGCAGGAGCAGAGCAGACCCCGACCCCCCCCCCCTCCTTTTCTACAACAACCTTTTGTACGCCCCCTCCCCATTCCGTGCCCTGCCGCCCCCCCCGTGGCCCGACCCCCCGCCCGCCCCCGTTTCTCGGTCTCCCCTCGGGATCCCCGTTCATTTGTTAATTTATTGCTTTGTTCAGCGATAGGATAGAGCCAGCCCCTCCTCCCGCGGGGGGGCACGGCCGGCGGGACCCCCGAGCCCCTCCCGCCGGCCTGGGGGGGCCCCCGCGCCCCCCTCCCGGGACCCCCCATGAATGTAGGGGCGCCCCGGCTTTGACGCCCCCGAGACGCCCCCGCGGGGCCGAGCCGGGGAGCCCGGGGGGGGGCGGGGGGCGGGAGGGGTCGGTGGGGGGGGCCCAGGCCCGGGGGGGGCCCGGGGGGTCCGGGGGGGCCCGGGGGGCCGGGCCGTGTACAGCGATTTCATCTCTCGGGTGTGACTGTAAGTACGTGACAATGTCGGACACTGGTGCTGTGACACGGCTCGTCCTTCACGGGGGGGCACGGGGGGCACGGGAGGGGCATGGAGGGCACGGGGGGCATGGAGGGCACGGGAGGGGCACGGAGGGCACGGGGGGGGCATGGAGGGCACAGGGGACATGGGGGGGCACAGGGGACACGGGGGTGACAGGAACGCGGGGGCACAGCGGGCACAGAATGTGGTGGGGGACACGGGGGGGCACAGGGGACATGGGAGGGCACAGGGGACACGAGGAGGACACAGGGGACACGGGAGTGGCAGGAACGCGAGGAGACACAGGGGCACAGGGGACATGGAGGGCACAGGGGACATGGGAGGGCACGGGGGACATGGAGGTGGCAGGAACGCGGGGGGGACACGGGGGACACAGCATACGGGGGACACGGTGGGACACAGGGGACATGGAGGGGGCACAGGGGACACAGGGGCACAGGGGACATGGAGGGCACAGGGGGGCGCGGGGAGCACGGGGGACACGGGGGTGACAGGAATGCGAGGACACAGGGGCACAGCATGCGGGGGACACTGGGAGGGCACAGGGCACATGGAGGGGGCACAGGGGACATGGAAGGCACGGAGGACACGGGGGACACAGCGTGCAGGGGACACGGGGGGACACAGGGGACATGGAGGGCACAGGGGACATGGAGGTGGCAGGAACGCGGGGAGGACGCAGCATACGGGGGACACGGAGGGGCACAGGGGACATGGAGGGTCGGGGGGTGGCATGGGACATGGAGTGGGCACAGGGGACACGGAGGGGCACAGGGGACATGGAGGGGCAGCGGGGGGCATGGGACATGGAGTGGGCACAGGGGACACGGGGGGGGCCCCAGAGGACATGGAGGGCACGGGGGGCACTGCGCGCGGCGGGTGAGTGACACGGTCGCACTGGGAATGGGTGACAGAGCGGCGGGCACACAGGGTGGGTGACACAGGTGGCACCTGGGGGCAGGAATGACCCGAGGTAGGGGCATCACGGGCGGTGGCACACAGTGACGGGGGGGGTGACAGTGAGGGGCGTCACAGGGCGGGGGGGTCCGGCCGCTGTGCGCGGCTGGGGAGGCACTGGAAGGCACTGGGGGGCACTGGGAGCACTGGAGGGCATTGGGGGGCACTGGAGGGCATTGGGGTACACGAGGGGGGACAGTGGGGGCACTGGAGGGCACTGGGGGGCACTGGGGTGGCACTGAGGAGTCCCCGGGACACTGGGAACGCTGGGGGCACTGGGGGGGCACTGGGAGCACTGGGGGGGCAATGGGGAACACGAGGGGGACACCAAGGAGCACTGGAAGCACTGAGGGGGCACTGGGGGGGCACAGGAGGGCACTGGGGGCACAGCAGAGCACTGGGGTATGCCCGGGGCACTGGAAGCACTGAGGGGCACTGGGGGGGCACTGAGGGGTCCTTGGGACACTGGGAAACACTGGAGGGCACTGGAGGCACTGGGGACACTGGGGGAGGCGGGGGGGGGACACCAGGGGGCACTGGAAGCAGTGGGGGGGCACTGGGGGCACTGGGGGACACCGGGGGGCATTGGGGGCACTGGGGGGTACTGGAGGGCACTGGAGGACACCGGGGGGCACAGGGGGAACTGGGAGCACTGGAGGGCACTGGGGGACACCGGGGGGCACTGGGGGGTACTGGAGGGCACTGGGGGACACCGGGGGGCACTGGAAGCAGTGAGGGGGCACTGGGGACACCGGGGGGCACTGGGGAGGGGTCGCTGCCCCGGCCCGTGCCCCGCCCGTCACCGGCGCCCCCGCCCTGACCGGAGCTGAGCGGCGGGGGCGGGGCGTCTCCTGAAGTGGGCGTGGCCATCTGATCTGGGGCGGGGCTTACATAGTAATGAGATGGGCGGGGTCCGAGGGCGGTGAGTTGCTGTACGACGGCCCGTATGTAAATAAGGGGGCGTGGTCAACCGGCATATTAGGCTCCGAAAGGGCGGGGTTTGATAGGTAGGCGTGGTCGGTATGCAAATAAGGTGGGCGTGGCTAAGATTGCGAGCGCGTGGGCGGTGCCTGGTGGGTGGGCGGTGCCTCGTGGGGCGTGGTCGTGTGTGGGCGTGGCCGGTGGGACTGGGTGGGGCCAACCCCGCCCGGCTGCAGCCGCTGGAGATGGGGAGGGGACACGGGGGGGCCTGGGGTCTGTGCGGGGACAAAGGGACACGGGGACACCAAAATGGGACACGGGGACACCAAAATCGGATACGGGGACACCAAAATGGGACACGGGGACACCAAAATCGGACACCAGAATTGGACACGGGGACACCAAAACGGGACACGAGGAAACCAAAATCGGCCACGGGGGCACCAAAATGGGACACAGGGACATCAAAATCGGCCACCCCGTCCTGTACCGCCCCCCAGCCTTGAGCAACCCCCACCCCAATGTCCCCTCCTCGTCACCCCCGGACGGTCCCCGAGGCGTCGCCTGCCACCCCCCAGCACCGCTGTCCCTCACAGCTGCAGGGTCCGTCCTTGTCCCCCGTCTGTCTGTCCCCCTGTCCGTCTGTCCCGGCTCTCCCCCCACCGTGGGGTCCCACACACCCCCCCCAGCTTGACAGTGGGACCCTCCCCCCCCACTCTGTGTCCTGCTGAGACCCCCGGGCCCCCCCCCTCAATCCCTCAGCCCCGCTTTGCCCCCCCCACTTCCCCCCCGGATCAAGGCCATCACATCCCCGCAAAGCTCATTAACAGCCGCTAATTGGGGCCGCGAGGGTCCGCCTGGGGGGCGCGGGAGATGGGGGGGTGGGGGGGGAGTCTCAGGGTATTTGGGGTCCTCAAGCAGGAATGAGGGGCGGCTCCCCCAAACACGGAGCCTCCTTCACCCCCCAGCTTGGGGGGGCACCGTCCCCTCTCGCGACCCCCCAAATTCCCGCTCTGGCCGCCCCCAGGAGCTGGGGGGTCACTTGGGGGGGTCCAGGACTCGGGGGGATCCGTGGGGGGCGAGGGGACAACACGGGGGGACCACGGGGACAACATGGACTTGGGGGGGGGGTCACTGTCACCATGGGGGGTCATCCTGAGGGGGGGCACGGCCACGTCAGCCACGGAGGTGGGGACGGGAAGGGACAGGAGGGGACAGGAGGTGACGGTGCCCACATCGGGGCCTGGCACTGTCCCCTCCTTGAGGTCCTATCGGGGTGCCATCACCCAGACCCCCCCCCATGGGACCCTTCCCCCCTCCCCCAGCCCCGTGTCCTCCTCAGACCCCTCCGGACCCTCCCCGGTGCCCCCAAATTCCCCCCAGGCTCCGTCCCGCGGCACCCCCGGCTCGGGGCCACCAATCCCCTGAGCAAAGCTCATTAACAGCCGCTAATTAGGGCCTCATTAGGGCCACGCTGGGGTGGGCGCAGGGCACGGGGGGGGTGGGGGGGGGGGGCTCGGGGCATTTGGGGTTCCGGGGCAGCAATGGGACCATGGTGGGGGGGGGACCCCCAAATTTGGAGCCACTTCAACGCGGGGGGATCCGGTAGGGCTCGGGGGCTTTGGGGGCTTGGGGACCCGGCTGGCTGCGGGTGGCGTTGGGGGTCCCGGGGGTCCCGGTGGCGTTGGGGGTCCCGGGAGGGCTCAGCGGGGGGCGGTAGCGGGCTCTGTAGCCGTAGGGCCGCAGCCGCTGGCTCAGGTACTCCAGCTCGTACATCTCCTCCCCGGACACGTAGTGGAAGGACACGGCCAGGTCCGAGCAGCACTGCGGGCCCTGCGGGGACACAGGGGGGACACAGGGGGTGGCATCGGGCACCCAGAGCCCCTCACACCCCTGGGTGGCACGGGCAGGGTGGGGAGGGGGCAGCAGAACTGAGCAGGGTGGGGGCAGCGCCAGCACAGAGGGCACGGGAGCACAGAGGGGACACTGGTGACAGAGGGGACATGGGTGACAGAGGGGACATTGGTGACAGAGGGGACACTGGTGACAGAGGGATCACTGCGGGTGGACCTTGGGCCCCAAGGGGGGGGACACGCTGGGGGACACGGCCATGGCAGGGGGGTCATGGCTGGGCAGGGACACCAAGGCCACCGAGGAGGAGCTGTGGCCACGTGTGAGGGGGGACACGGTGGCCACACGTGGGGGACACGGCGGTCACACGTTGGGGACACGCTGGTCACACACAGCTACACAGTGCAGGGACATCCTGGCATGGCCGGGGACCTCACAGGGATGTGGGGGGGCGATGCCATGGTTCCCCCACGTTGGCACGACATGCCAGGCAGGCACGGAGGTGGCTCTGGCTGCACCTCGAGGGTGTCACGGCCATGGGAGGTGACCAGGGACACGCAGGGGGGGTGGTGGCCACGCACGGTGGGGACACCAGAGCCACACAAGGCGTTTGTGGCCGTGGGACTGCCAGGCACGGTGGGCACAGATGCCACCCGAGGAGAGCTGTGCCACTCCCAGGGACACAGCAGCTACTGAGGGCGCACATGGGGGGTTCCGACCGTGCTTGGGGGGGGCACAGCCACTCGTGGGGGGCCACAATCACCCCCCACCCCCAGCCGCCCAGGCTGTGCCAGGCTGTGCCAGGCTGTGCCGGGCTGCGACCCACCTCCACCACGGGGTACCAGCTGTAGCGCGGGTACCAGAAGCCGCGGGCGAAGCGGTGCGTGAGGTGGATCTCGGGCGGGAAGGGGTGGAAGGTTTCCCGTCCCCGCGTGTCCCGCGAGTCCCCCGCGGGCACGCCGAGCCGCTCCAGGCACCGTCCCAGCGCCACGTCCTCCTCGGGGCCGCCGCGCCCGCAGGAGCCGCGGGCCAGGGCGGGGGCCAGGCGGCTCAGAGCGCCCCGGCTGAGCACGTAACCGGCCCCGCCGCTCATGTAGCCCTGGCGGGCGAAGGGACGGAAGCGTTTGCCGAGGTAGAGCGGCCGCTGCGGCGGGAGCGGCGCCAGCAGCCAGCGCAGGTTGTCCAGCAGCACGAAGGTGTCGTCGTCGGCCTTGAGGAACCACTCGGCGCTGGCGCGGAGGTGCCGGTGCACGAAGAGCAGCGCCCGGGCGGTTTTGCGGTAGAGCTGCCCCCGGCCCTCGGGCACCCCCAGCCCCAGCGCGGGGAAGGTCGGGGCGGGCTCGGAGCTGACGAACAGCGCCACGTTGCAGTGTCGCGCCCAGGTGTCCCGCACGTGGCGGGCCCGGCTCTCCAGGGTTTGGGGCGCTGTCAGCACCCAGCACAGCACCCGCACCCGCCGGAACAGCGCCCGCGCCACCGCCGCGTCCTCGCCTGGGGACCGGGGCAGAGACCGCCATGTGCCCGCTGCCAGGGCATTGTCACCGTCCCCAACCCGCGGAGCAGAGACAGCGATGTCCCCGCTGCCAGGGCATTGTCACCGTCCCCAGCCCGCGGAACAGAGACCGCGATGTCCCCGCTGCCAGGGCATTGTCACCGTCCCCAGTCCGCGGAGCAGAGACCGCGATGTCCCCGCTGCCAGGGCATTGTCACCGTCCCCAACCCACGGAGCAGAGACGGCGATGTCCCCGCTGCCAGGGCATTGTCACCGTCCCCAACCCTGGAGCAGAGGGGGTGAGAACCCCCAGGTCCCCCTGCCAGCCCCATCCCACCAGAGTCCTCCCCCCTTGTCCCCACCTGCAACGCCCTCCCCCGCCCCTCAGCGCCCCTCACCCCGCCAATGCCCCCTTCCCTCTGTGCCCCCCTCACCTCACTGGCCCCCCGTGCCCCACTTTTCCCTCCTCAGCCCCCCCGCCTGTGTCCTGCCCCCACCCTCTCCACCTCAATGTATCCCCCCGTGCCTCAGTTTCCCCCGTTCCTCAGTGACGCCCCCCCCCCCACTCCCCAGCCCTGCCGTGCCTCAGTTTCCCTCACTTCAACCGCGTCCCTGCTTTCCCCCAACACCCTCAGCTCCCTCAGCTGCCACTCTCAGGGCGTTGCCGCTGTCCCCAGCCCACGGAGCAGAGAGGGTGAAGCCCCCCACAAGTCCCCCTGCCAGTCCCACCCCCCCCCGTGTCCCCTCTCGGTGCCACCCAGTGCCCACCTGCAGCGTCCGACGGGGCCGCGCCGTAGAGCGCGGGGTACGGGGGGGTCCCGGGGGGGCCATGGGGCACCCGGGGGTCCCGGCTGGGGGCGGGCACCGGCGGGGGCAGCAGGAGGCCGCGGAGGAGGAGGAAGGTGCTGATGAAGCCCACCAGGAGACCCCCGGGGAAGGACAGGCGGGGGCTCTGCAGGCCCAGGAGCAGCATGGGGACACCTGGGGGGCGACATGGGACCCTCCGTCAGCGTGGGGACACCTGGCTTGTAGGGGGGGAATCATTGGGAACCCCCCTGTCATCATGGGGACACCTGGGGGTGTCAGTGGGGACCCCCTGTCAGTATGGGGACACCTGGGGTAGCCACGAGACCATCTGTCAGCGTGGGGACACCTGTGAGTGGGACATGGGGACCCCCTGTCACCATGGGGACACCTGGGGGGGTCAGTGGGAACCCCCCCCCGTCAGCGTGGGGACACTGGAGGGGATCATGGGGATCTCTTGTCACCATGGGGACACCTAGGGGGGTTATCGGGACCCCCCCATCAGCATGGGAACACCTTGCGGGGGTCAGCGGGAACCCCCCCCGTTAGCGTGGGGACACCTGCCCTGTGCTTGGGGGGGGGTCTCTGGGGATCCCCCCGTCACCCCCCAGCGCTGCAGCTTCCACGGGCGGGGCAGCCCCGTGGTGGAGCCCGTGGGAGGAGGGGGACAGGGCACAGGAGCCACGGAGGGGACAGGGTGACACCCACGGACAGGGTGACACCCACGGGGCAGTAACGGCACCACCCCGCGCCGGGCACCCAAATCCAGACGGGGACAAGGGCTGACCCTCTGCTCTCAGGTAAGGGGGAACAGGGGGAGCTGCGGAACGGGGAGCGCCGGCTGTGGCCTCACCTGCTGCCGCGGCTCGGGGGTCCCGGCCCAGCCCGGCGGGGGGTCCCAAGGTCGATTCCTGTGTCCTGGCTGGTCTGGGGGCCCTGCTGGGTCCCGGGGGGTACCGGCGGATCCGGGGGGCCCGGGGGCTCCGGTGGTGCGCGGGGCACCGCTGTGCCCAAGGCTGGGGCGGTCCCGGTGGTCCCGGTCCCTCCGGGTGCACCGGGGGCTGGGGCGGGCCCAGACCCTCCGGGGATCCCGGTGGTCCGGTCGTTCCCGGGTGCCGGTGGCACCGCTGTCTCCGCCCCCCGCGCTCCCATTGGCCGAGGCCGGGCGAGCCCCTAGCCCCGCCCTAATTCTGATTGGCTGCCGCGCCCATGGCCCCGCCCTCCCGCGATTTTGGGCGAGGGGGGGAGGAACGGAGACCGCCGGACAGTGGGGGGGGACACGGGGGGACACAGACACAGCCGGGGGGGGACACGGGGAGGGGGGACACAGACACAGCCCGGGGGGGGACACGGGGAGGGGGACACAGACACAGCCCGGGCGACCTCGGTTTATTGATAAAAGGGGGGGGGGGCGCGAACGCGACATCTCATTATGAGAGAGAGACCCCCCGGGCCGGGGGCGGCACCGGCGGCAACAGGACCCCCCCCAATTACCCCAATTAATTACACACAATCCACCCCCCCCCCAAAATCACGGGCACTCCTCCCCCCTGCCCCCCCCAGTTCATCCGTGTCACAAATGCCCGCGGTGACAGCGCAGGGTCCCCTGGGGGGGCACGGCGATGTCCCCCCAAACAGGGCAGGGTCCCCCGGGGCGTCCTTGGGGTGCCCCCTGTGCCCGGTGCCAGGGCAGGGCAGGGGCACAGCCACAATTCCGGGGGGGCCATTCAGGATTTAAGGGCTCAGCTTTGGGGGGGGTCAGAAGTCTTGGTCCTCGGAGTCGGCGGGCGGGGGGGGGCTCCTGGCGGCCCCCCCAGACGAAGCGGTAATTGTCCTGCAGGGCCTGCAGGCGGCGCCGCTCCTTCTGCGCCTCCTCCGTGCCCTGCACCTGGGCAGAGGGGCAATCAGTGCCCACCTGTGCCCATCGACAGCTGTGCCCCCTGTCACCCCCAGTGCCCACCTCACCTACGTGCCCTGCACCTGGGCCAAAGAGGCAATCAGTGCCCAGCTGTGCCCACTGACATCTGTGTCCCCTGTCACCCCAGTGCTCACCTCACCTCTGTGCCCTGCACCTGGGCCAAAGGGGCAATCAGTGCCCACCTGTGCCCACCGACAGCTGTGCCCCCTGTCACCCCAGTGCCCACCTCACCTCCGTGCCCTGCACCTGGGGAGAGGGGGAATCAGTGCCCACCTGGCATCAGTGCCCACCTGACATCTGTGCCCACCCTGATCTCAGTGTCCCCCTTCATCTCTGTTCCCTGCACCTGGGGAGGGGGGAAATCAGTGCCCACCTGACCTCAGTGCCCACCCCCATTCCCTCAGTGCCCACCCTGACCTCCATGCCCTGCACCTGAGGGAGGAAATCAGTGCCCACCTCACCTCTGTGCCCACCTGACATCTGTGCCCACCTGATCTCAGTGCCCCCCTTCAATCAGTGCCCACCTGACATTTGTGCCTCCCTCTCACCTGTGCCCCCCTTCACCTCATGCCCCCCATCCCCTCAGTACCCCTATCACCTCACTGCCACCCCGTACCCACTTTTCCCTCCTCAGCCCCCCCACCTGTGTCCTGCCCCCACCTCTCCACCTCAATGTGTCCCCAGCGTGCCTCAGTTTCCCCCTGTTCCCCTGTTCCTCAGCGACGCCCCTCCCGCCATTCCCCAACCCTGCCGTGCCTCAGTTTCCCCCACCTCAGCCGTGTCCCTGCTTTCCCCCAACACCACAAATTCCCCTCCTGCCCACCCTCAGCTGCGCCCCCTCCCTCAGAACCCTTCCCCCCGCCCCTCAGAACCCTTCCCCTCCCTCAGAACCCTTCCCCTCCCTCGGAACCCTTCCCCGCCCCTCAGAACCCTTCCCCTCCCTCGGAACCCTTCCCCTCCCTCAGAACCCTTCCCCTCCTCGGAACCCTTCCCCTCCTCAGAACCCTTCCCCGCCCCTCAGAACCCTTCCCCTCCCTCGGAACCCTTCCCCTCCCTCAGAACCCTTCCCGCCCCTCAGAACCCTTCCCCGCCCCTCAGAACCCTTCCCCCCGCCCCTCAGAACCCTTCCCCCCGCCCCTCAGAACCCTTCCCCCCGCCCCTCAGAACCCTTCCCGCCCCTCAGAACCCTTCCCCCCGCCCCTCAGAACCCTTCCCGCCCCTCAGAACCCCTTCCCCGTCCCCCCGCACCAGGGATGCTGAGGAAAATCTCCTTGAGGCTCCGCGAATCCTCCTCCGACAGCCACTGCGCCCCCTCCTCCTCCTCGCCCCCGCCGCCGCCGTCACGATCTTGATCTCGATTTTCCCTGCCGGGCACCGGGGGGTTCATTTGGGTCTGGGGGGGCTCTCCCCGTGCCGCCCCCCCCACCCCCGGCCGGGACCCCCCCCCGTACCTTCAGCGCGCAGCCCCTCCTTGGCCAGCAGCTCCCGCACCTCGTTCTCCACCGCCGGGGGGCTCTGCTTGTCCGGGGGGGCTCCTGCTTGTCCCGGGGGGGTTCCGGATCTTTGGGGGTGTCCCGGCTCCCCCCGGCCCTGCCCGTCCGCGCCCGCACCCGCCCGTCCTTGGCCGGCCGGGGGCTGCTGCCCTTCCTCGCGGCTCCTTCCTCCTCTTCCTCCTGCTCCTCCTCTTCCTCCCTGCGGGTCCCGGGGGGGGTCGCGGCGGGGCTCGGGCCGCTCCAGCCGCTCCATCAGGCGGCTCAGGGTGCTCGCCAGGGTCCGCGTGGCGCGCCTCCGGTCGAACTCGCCCTTGAGCCCCTCGGTCTCCAGCTCCTCCTCCACCTGCACCGGGACGGTTCGGGGCCCGTTCGGCGGCCGGGCCAGCACGGACCGGAGCAGCGGGGCCACACAGGCTGTCCCCAGCTCTGCTGGGCACCCCTGGCCATCCCACAGGGTCCCCAGCCCTCCCAGGGCCTCCCCGCGCAGTCATGGGGTCCCCAGCCCAGCCAGGGGGTCCCAACCCTCCCAACAGGGTCCCCAAACCTCCCAGGGGCTCCCCAGCCCAACCAGGGGTCCCTGGTGTGGACAGGGTGGCCCCACAGCAATGAGGGGATCCCCATTTTGGGGGGTGGGGTCCCAGTGCCCCTGTGGGGTCCCAGCATGGTGAGAGGGGTCCCAGGGCCACTGTGGGGATCCCAACCCAGTCAGGGAGTCCCAGTGCCCCTGTGGGGGTCCCAGCCCCTCAGGGGGTCCCCAATGGGGGTCCCAGCCCAGCCAGGGGTCCCAGTGCCCCTCAGGGGGTCCCCATTGGTGGTCCCAGCCCCTCAGGGGGGGCCCAGCCCCATCAAGAGGTCCCCAGTGGGGGTCCCAGTGCCCCTGTGGGGGTCCCAGTACCCTGTAGGGGTCCCAGCCCATCAGGGGGGTCCCAGCCCCTCCAGGGGTCCCCCAACGGGGGTCCCAGCCCCATCAGGGGGATCCCAGTGCCCCGCAGAGGGTCCCCAATGGGGGTCCCAGTGCCTCTCAGGGGGTCCCCAATGGGGGTCCCAGCCCCTCAGGGGGGTCCCCAATGGGGGTCCCAGTGCCTCTCAGGGGGGTCCCAGCCCCAATGGGGTTCCCAGCCCCTCAGGGGGTCGCAGCCCCTCAGGGGGTCCCCAATGGGGTTCCCAGCCCCATCAGGGGGATCCCAGTGCCCCGCAGAGGGTCCCCAATGGGGGTCCAGTGCCTCTCAGGGGGTCCCAGCCCCAATGGGGGTCCCAGCCCCTCAGGGGGGTTCCCAGCCCCTCACGGGGTCCCAATGGGGTTCCCAGCCCCTCAGGGGGGTTCCCAGCCCCTCAGGGGGGTCGCAGCCCCTCAGGGGGTCCCCAATGGGGGTCCCGGCCCCTCAGGGGGTCCCCAATGGGGGTCCCGGCCCGTCGGGGTCCCCACCTCGCTGATGATGCTGTCGAACTCCTGCTCCATCTGGTTCTTCACCTCCTCCTTCAGCCTCGCCACCTGCTCCCGCGGCAGCAGCTCCAGCCCCGCCAGCAGCGGCCCCGCCTCCTCCTCCTCCTCATCTTCATCCTCCTCCTCCTCCTCCTCCTCTGCCCCGTGGGGGCGGCCTCGGCGCCGGGCAGGGCCTCGGGGCTGGGGGGCTCTGCAGGGCCCGGCGGGGCTGGGGCAGCCTTGGCTGCTTCCTCCTCCTCCTCCTCCTCCTCCTCCTCGCTCGCCTTCTCCCTGGCCTGGGGCAGCGGGAGGGGGCTCAGGGGGAAACTGAGGCACGGGGGGGGCCCGAGGGAGGGCACGGGGCGGTGCCCACCTTCCTGGTGCTCTCCTTGAGCTCCTCGAGGAACTGCAGCAGGTCCCCGGGGCTGCGGATCACCTTGAAGTGGATCCTCCTGCGGGGGTCTGTGAGGGGGCAACGGGGGTGGCAGTGCCAGGCGGGCACCGCGGGCATGGGGTGGGCAACGGGGATGGCAGTGCCAGGGGGCACTGGGGGCATGGGGGACACAGGGGACAACGGGGTGGGCATAGAGGGGACAAGGAGGACACAGGATGGGCATGGGGGTGACATGGGGGACACAAGGTGGGCATGGGGGTGGCATGAGGCATGGGGGGTGACACAGGGGACACGGGGGGCATGGGGTGGGCATCGGGGACACAGGGGGGCATGGAGGTGACATGGGGGCATGTGGTGGGCACGGGGGTGACACAGGGGACACAATGGGGCATGGAGGCGATGTGGGGACATGGGGTAGGCATGGAGGTGATGTGGGGGACACAGGGTGGGCATGGGGGCAGGGGGGACACAGGGGTGGCACGGAGGTGGCACAGGGAGGAGCTCCCAGGACTCACCAGCTGCCCGACCACCAGCTGCCCTCGGGGATGGCTCCTGCAGGGAGGACACCGGGCATGGAGCAGGGCACAAACCCCCAAAGTGACACAGAGTGTCCCCAAGGCCACTGGAGCAGGGCTCAAACCCCAAAGTGACACCAGGATGTCCCAGGGCCACTGGAGCAGGGCTCAAACCCCCAAAGTGACACCAGGATGTCCCCAGGGCCACTGGAGCAGGGCTCAAACCCCCAAAGTGACACCAGGATGTCCCCAAGGCCACTGGCACTCACCCTGGCGCTGTCCCGCTGGGCACCGGCTGTGGTTGGCACCTCCTGCTCCCCGGTTGGCACATCCTGCGCCGGCTCTGCCTGGGTCCCTGCACAGAGGGGACAGGGCTGGCACAGCTGGCACAGGGGCGGAAGGGACGGTGGCAGCGCCGTCACGGCGGGGAGGGGACAGGGCCGTACCCTCCTGGGTGTCCCTGGGTGCCCCCGGGGGTGGCACCTCGCTGTCCCTGTCACTCCAGAGCCGCGAGTCCAGCGAGCGCAGCTCCTCCGAGATCTCCTCCACCCTGCGCTTGGTGTCAGCTGGGACACAGGGACAGCTGGGGACACGGGGACAGCTGGGGACACTGGGGACAGCTGGGGACACTGGGACAGCTGGGGACACTGGGACAGCTGGGACAGCTGGGGACACAGGGACCAGCTGGGGACACGGGGACAGCTGGGGACACAGGGACAGCTGGGGACACTGGGGACACAGGGACAGCTGGGGACACTGGGGACACAGGGACAGCTGGGGACACGGGGACAGCTGGGGACACAGGGACAGCTGGGGACAGCTGGGGACACTGGGACAGCTGGGGACACAGGGACAGCTGGGGACAGCTGGGGACACGGGGACAGCTGGGGACAGCTGGGGACACGGGGACAGCTGGGGACACAGGGACAGCTGGGGACACTGGGGACAGCTGGGGACACTGGGACAGCTGGGGACACAGGGACAGCTGGGGACACAGGGATAGCTGGGGACACTGGGACAGCTGGGGACACTGGGACAGCTGGGGACAGGGACAGCTGGGGACACAGGGACAGCTGGGGACACTGGGGACACTGGGACAGCTGGGGACACTGGGACAGCTGGGGACAGGGACAGCTGGGGACAGCTGGGGACACAGGGATAGCTGGGGACACTGGGACAGCTGGGGACACTGGGACAGCTGGGACAGGGACAGCTGGGGACACAGGGACAGCTGGGGACACTGGGGACACTGGGACAGCTGGGGACAGGGACAGCTGGGGACACAGGGACAGCTGGGGACACTGGGGACACCTGGGACAGCTGGGGACACTGGGACAGCTGGGGACAGGGACAGCTGGGGACAGCTGGGGACACAGGGATAGCTGGGGACACTGGGACAGCTGGGGACACTGGGGACAGCTGGGGACAGGGACAGCTGGGGACACAGGGACAGCTGGGGACACTGGGGACACTGGGACAGCTGGGGACAGCACAGCTGGGGACAGGGACAGCTGGGGACACAGGGACAGCTGGGGACACTGGGGACACTGGGACAGCTGGGGACACTGGGACAGGGACAGCTCCACACTGCAGGGGACCAGGGCAGCCCTGGCACAGAGGGAACGGTGCCAGTCCAGGACAGAGGGCACAGGAACAGGAAGGTGACAGTGACAGCTCCAGGATGGAGGGGACAGTGCCAGTCCAGGCTGAACAGGGCAGTGCCAGCCCTGGCATGGAGGGGACAGTGCCAGCCCCAGGCTTGGGGGGGCAGTGCCAGCTCTAGGATGAAGGTGCCATCTCCAGGCTGGAGTGACAGTGCCAGCTCTAGGATGAGGTGACAGTGCCAGCCCCAGGCTGGGGGGGCAGTGCCAGCTCTAGGATGAAGGTGCCAGCCCCAAACTGGGGGGGCAGTGCCAGCCCCGCAGCCGGGCTCAGTGCCAGCCTCAGGGTGGGCAGCCCCAGCCCCGTACCCACTCCCCCATGCCCCCCGGTACTCACAGACTTGGGCACGCACGTACTGCACGTACTGGGCGGGCGAGAGGGCGGGCTGGCAGCGGATGGGCAGCGGTGCCAGCCCCGGGGCCGGGGCGCAGGAAGGGGTGGTGGCAGATGCGCGTGGTGTGCACGGTCAGCACGTACTGGCACGACTGCGGCTCGTCCACGCGGGCAATGTAATCGCCCGTGCCCTCCTCGCACAGGAACTGCGGGGCACGGCCCCGGTGAGGGCCTGCCGTGCCCAGGGTGCCCCCCTGTGTGCCCCCTGTGCCCCTCAGTGCCCTCCTCGCACAGGAACTGCGGGCACGGCCCCGGTGAGGGCCTGCCGTGCCCAGGGTGCCCCCTTGTGCCCCCTCAGTGCCCCCTGTGCCCCTCCGTGCCCCCCGTGCCCCTCAGTGCCCCCCATGCTGCCCACCTTGCTCAGGCAGGGTGCTGCGCCCCCCCAGCGCCCAGGGCGCTCCTCAGTGCCCCCCGTGCCCCTCGTGCCCGCCATGCCAGCCTTACCCGGACCTCGGCCTCGCGGGCACGCCCGGTCAGGTCGCAGCGGGAGCCGTTGACGTAGCTCTGGCTGTGGTAGCGCCTCAGCTGGTGCTGCTTGGAGGCCTGCAGGGCACAGGTGGGCACAGCGTGGGCATGGGGTGGGCACGGAGCGGCCCTGCCGTGCCCGGGGCGGGGGGCACACCCACCTTGGCATCCTCGTCGTCCCAGTCGAAGGCAGACTGGTAATAGCCCAGCACCAACACGTCGCCCTTGATCTCGGACTCTGGGCACAGGGTGGGCACACGGCGGGCACGCGTTGAGGGGGGAGGGGTCCTCAGGGCCGCCCCGTGCCCGCCCCGTGCCCGCCCCGTGCCGGCGTCACCTTCCAGGTGGTACTGCTGGATGTGGCGCCCGTAGCAGAACTCGTACGTCCACCAGTCCTTGGTCTGGGGGAGGGCAGCGGGTGAGGATGGGCACGGGTGCCCCCCTGGCACCCCCCGTGCCCCACCTTGAGCAGGCAGGGTGCAGTGCCCCCTGTGCCCTCCCCGTGCCCCCCTGGCACCTCCCGTGTCCCTCCCATAGCCCACCTTGAGCAGGCAGGGCACGGTGCCCTCCCCCATGCCCCTAGTGATGCCCACCTTGACCAGGCACAGCACAGTGCCCATGGTGCCCATGCCCCCCTGATGCCCATCTTGACCAGGCAGGGCACGGTGCCCATGGTGCCCATGCCCCCCCTGATGCCCACCTTGAGCAGGCAGGGCACTGTGCCCTCCCCCATGCCCCCTGTGATGCCCACCTTGACCAGGCACAGCGCGGTGCCCATAGTCCTCCATCACTCCCCATGGCCCCCTGTGATGCCCACCTTGAGCAGGCAGGGCGCGGTGCCCTCCCCTATGCCCCCAGTGATGCCCACCTTGACCAGGCACAGCACAGTGCCCATGGTGCCCATGCCCCCCTGATGCCCACCTTGACCAGGCAGGGCGGTGCCCATGGTGCCCCATCACTTCCCATGCCCCCCATTGATGCCAACCTTGACCAGGCAGGGCGCAGTGCCCATGCCCCCCATCACTCCCCATGCCCCCCCCATTGATGCCCACCTTGAGCAGGCAGGGCGCGGTGCCCATGCTCCCCATGCCTCCTGTGATGCCCACCTTGACCAGGCAGGGCACGGTGCCCATGGTCCCCAGCACTCCCCATGCCCCCTGTGCCCCCCATGCCCCCCCTGATGCCCACCTTGACCAGGCACAGCGCGGTGCCCATGCTCCCCATACCCTCCATGCCCCCCCTGATGCCCACTTGAGCAGGCAGGGCGCGGTGCCCATGGTGCCCATGCCCCCCCCGATGCCCACCTTGAGCAGGCAGGGCGCGGTGCCCATGGTGCCATGCCCCCCCGATGCCCACCTTGAGCAGGCAGGGCGCGGTGCCCATGGTGCCCATGGTGCCCATGTCCCCTGATTGCCCACCTTGAGCAGGCAGGGCGCGGTGCCCATGGTGCCCATGCCCCCCGATGCCCACCTTGAGCAGGCAGGGCGCGGTGCCCATGGGCCGCAGCAGCTCTGCCACGCCGGAGCCGTTGTACCCGCGGGGGTCCCGGGGGGGTGCCAGGGGCGGTGCCACGGCCGCGGGGGGCAGGTGGCACTCGTAGAGCTGCTTGAACCGCGATGCCACCGTCACCACGTCCTGCCGCTGCGGGCACGGGGGGCACCGGGTCAGGGCACGGCACCCTTGAACACACCTGGCACCCCTAAAGAGCCTCCACAGAGCCCCCCCGGCACCCCAAAACAGCCCCTGGCACCTTAAAGAGCCCCCCCCATGGCACCCCAGAGCCCCCCTGAGCTCCCTCTGGCACCCTAAACAGCCCCTGGCACCCCAGAGACCCCCCTGGCACCCCAAAACAGCCCCTGGCACCTTAAAGAGCCCCCCTGAGCTCCCTCTGGCACCCCTAAAGAGCCCTTGGCACCCCTAAAGAGCCCCCCCTAAACGTGAACCCCCCCGGACACCGGGAACGCCCCCCCAGTGACCCCAGAGCCCCCCCAGTGACCCCAAAGCCCCCCATGACCCCACAGACACCCCCGGTGACCCCAAAGCCTCACAGTGACCCCACAGACACCCCCGGTGACCCCAAATCCCCCCGGTGACCCCAAAGCCTCACAGTGACCCCACAGACACCCCCGGTGACCCCAAATCCCCCCGGTGACCCCAAATCCCCCCCGCCCCCCCGTTCCCGCCCAAACGGCCGCATCCGGCCCGGCCCCGCCCTGTCCCGGTCACACGGGGGGGGTTGGGGGGGACAGGACGGGGCTCTGGACCCCCCCAAATCCTCTGGACCCCCCCAAATCAGCCGGAGGAGCCCCGGGGCCGTCCCGGGACAAACCGGGACAAACGGGGGCAGCGGGTGTGACCCCCCCGCATTGGGGAACCGAGAGTGAAACCCCCGGTCCGTCCCTGCCCCCCCCCCCTCCCCCCGCACATCCGGAACACGCGCGGGCGGCACCGGGGGGGGAACGGAACCAACCCCCCCCGCCAGGCACGGAGCGGCCCCGCACAGAGCAGGTACGGACACACCGAGACACCGGGACCGAGCGGGAACCCCCGGGACCGACCGGGAACACCCCCCGGGATACCGGGACCGAGCGGGAACCCCCCCGGGACACCGGGACAGACCGGGAACGCCCCCCGGGACACCGGGACCGACCGGGAACCCCCCCGGGACAGACCGGGAACCGCCCCCCGGGACACCGGGACCGAGCGGGAACCCCCCCCGGGACACCGGGATCGAGCGGGAACCCCCCCGGGACACCGGGACCGACCGGGAACGCCCCCCGGGACACCGGGACCGACCGGGAACCCCCCCGGGACAGACCGGGAACCGCCCCCCGGGACACCGGGACCGAGCGGGAACCCCCCCCGGGACACCGGGATCGATGAGCCCCGGCTGGGCTGAGCCCCTTCCCGGGACCCTGAACCCCGGGAGCCGCTGAGCCCCGGCCCAGGAACCCTGCCCGGGACTCCCGAGCCCATCTCGGGACCCCTGAGCCCCTCCCGAGCCCCCGGAGCCGCTGAGCCCCGGCCCGGGACCTCAAGCCCTGCCCGGGACCTCCCCGAGCTCCCGGAGCCGCTGTCCCGGCTGGGCTCAGACTTTGCCCGGGACCCCGACCGTGCCCGGAGCCGCTGAGCCCCGGCCCGGGAGCCCAGCCCGGGATGCCGAGCCCTGCCCGGGACCCCCCGAGCCCCGGGAGCCGCTATGCCCCGTCCCTGGCCGGGACCCCGAGCCCAGCCCGGGACATCTCCGACCTCGGCCCGGTGCCCCCGGCCCCGTTCCCGCCCCTGCAGAGACCCCCGGCCGTGTTCCACTGCCCGGCAGCTGCCGCCGGCCCCGGAACGAGCCCCGGTGAGGAGCTCAGCCGGGGGCACGGGCCCAGTGCAGCCCCTGGCCGGTGCCCCGGGCCCGGTACAGCCTTGAGCGGTGCCCCGGCCCCGGTTCAGTCCCGGACTGGGGCTCCCGGTTCAGCCCTAGCCGGTATCCCGGGCTCGGCTCAGCCCCTGAGCAGTTCCCCCGGTCCCGGTACAGCCTCAGACCGGTGCCCCGGCCCCGATTCACCCCCTGGCCGGTGTCCCGATCCCGGTTCACCCCAGCCCGGAGACCCGCCCCGCTCCGTCCCCGGACAGGTGCTCCCGGTCCCCCCCCGCGGGCGGCCCTCCTGACCCGCAGCCGGTGCCCCGCTCCTCGGCACCCCCACGGCCGGTCCGCCGCTCCCGGTAGAACCCCCCCGGACGCCGCCCGCCTCCCCCTCCCCCAGCCGTTGGCCCCGGTACCGCGGCGCACCTGCCCGGCCAGCACGGGCTCGGCCAGGATCTCGAGGCCGTACTTGAGCTCGCTGAGCTCCTGCAGGTTGAGCGCGGCCCGGGCCCCGCGGAGGGGCCACCCCGGGCCGAGCAGCGCCAGCAGCGCCAGCGCCGCCACCGGCCCCGGGCCCCGCCGCGCCGCCATCTTCCCCCGCCGCCGCCGCTTCCGCTTCCGCCCGCACCTCCTCGCGCCCGCCCCGGCCCCGCTGCTCCGGGCCGCGATTGGTCCCAGTCCCTGCCTGTCAAAGGCAAGAGCGGCTCTGATTGGTCAACGCGCGGGGATGACGCCACCCGTTGTGAGGCCGCGGGGGCGAGGTGGTTGCGAGGCCGCGGCCAGCGGCGATTGGCCGGGGCCCGCGCGGGCGGCGGCCAATGGCGAGGCGGGGCGCGGCCGGCCGCGATGACGTAAGGTCTGGCGGATTCCCATTGGCCGAGCGGGATGCAGACGATCCCCGCGCGCTGATTGGCTGAGAGCACCGAGCATCCCGGGGGCATCACGTGATTACCGGAGCCGGGAGGGGCGGGCGGGGACCCCGAGCGAGCGGGGCCGGCCCCGGCGCCATCTCCCGGCCCTGGAGCCCCTCCGCTGCCCGGTCTGCTCCTGACCGCGCCCAAACCGCTCCGAGCCCCCCGGGACCTCTGAGACCCCCGGGACCCCTGAGACCCCCAGGACCCCTGAGCTCCCCGGGACCCCTGAGCTTTTAGGACCCCTAGGCCCCCCACGACCCCTCAGCCCCATCAGGACCCCTGAGCCCCCAGGACCCCTGAGCCCTTTAGGAATCCTCAGCCCCCCGGGACCCTTCAGTCCCCCAGGACCCCTGAGACCCCCGGGACCCCTGAGCCCCCGGGACCCCTGAGCCCCCGGGACCCCTGAGACCCTCAGGATCCCTGAACCCCCCTGGACCCCTGAACTCCCCTGGACCCCTGAGCCTCCCAAGACGCCTCATCCCCCCAGGACCCCTGAGCCCTTTAGGACCCCTGAGCCCCCCAGACCCCTCCGCGCTCCTTCCCCCCCCCCGGCAGCCCCCCGAGTCTCCCCACCCCCCATCTCCGAGTCCCGCCCCCTCCCGGTGCCGGCCGAGCCCGGGCCGGGCCCCCCCGCGCCCCCGGTCAATGGCGCCGTTGTGCGCCCCGCGCGTGGGCACAAAGCTCGGCCTGAGGCCGCCGCACCGGGGGGGCTGATCCCGGCCAGACCCCCCCCCGCCCCTCCCCCCCCGTCCGCCGCCTCTCCCCCCCCCACCCCAGCCTCGCCCCGCCCCTCCCGGGGCTGCGGCGGTGCCGTTCCACACCGGGGCCGCCGGGGGCGCCCTCGCCGCCCGCTCCGGTGCCGGTGCCGCTTGCGGCCGCGGAGCGCCGGGATCCGCCAGCGGAGCCAGGTAGGGCCGGGGCCGCTCCTGTCGCGACGTGTCGCGATGGGGGTGGATGGATGGCACCTGCCGTGGCCCTGTCGCGGCTGCGACATCACCGCTTCTCCCCCCGGACACCCCCAAACCCGCATCCCCCCCGGCATCCCCCGCATCCCCCGAACGGCCCCAGCCCCCCCCGAGCCCCGCATCCCCCGATCCCCCCCCGGTACCCCCAGGCCCCTCCCTGCCCCCCCCAGCCCCCCCCAGCCCCTCTCACGTCACGGCTGCTCCGGCCCTGCCTTTGGGGGAGCCCCGGGGGGGGCGGGGGCGGCCCCGGTGCGGCCACGCCCGGGGGGGGCCGGGGGCGATCCCGGGCTGAGCCCCCCCCGGCCCGACACCGTGCCCGTGTCCCCAGGCCGGAGCTGCGGGGGCAGAGCCATGAGGGAGGGCTGAGCCCCCCGGAGCTGCGCCCACCCCCAGGTGAGGGCACGGGGGCACGGGGGGCACTGGGGGGACTGGGAGAACTGGGAGAACTGGGGGCACTGGGAGAATTGGGAGAATTGGGGGCACTGGGGGGAACTGGGAGAATTGGGAGATCTGGGAGAATTGGGGGAACTGGGGGGACTGGGAGAATTGGGGCCACTGGGGCCAACTGGGGGGACTGGGAGAACTGGGAGAATTGGGGGCACTGGGGAAACTGAGGGAACTGGGAGAATTGGGGCCACTGGGGGGAACTGGGGGAACTGGGAGAATTGGGGCCACTGGGGGGAACTGGGGGCACTGGGACAACTGGGAGAATTGGGAGAATTGGGGGCACTGGGGGAACTGGGAGATATTGGGAACACTGGGAGAACTGGGAGAACTGGGAGCACTGGGAGAACTGGGAGAACTGGGAGCACTGGGAGAACTGGGAGAATTGGGGCACTGGTTTGCACTGGGAGAACTGGGAAGGGATGGAGGGGTCTGAGCACAGCAGAAAGGGGGCACTGGGGGGGCACTGGGATGAACTGGGAGCACTGGGAGTGCTGGGGAACGCTGGAGGCAGAGCAGGGACTGAGGGATGGTGCCCGGCACTGGTTTGTACTGGGAATCACTGGGAGGTGCTGCGGGCACTGGTTTGTACTGGGAATCACTGGGAGGTGCTGCGGGCACTGGTTTGTACTGGGAATCACTGGGAGGTGCTGCGGGCACTGGTTTGTACTGGGAATCACTGGGAGGTGCTGCGGGCACTGGTTTGTACTGGGAATCACTGGGAGGTGCTGCGGGCACTGGTTTGTACTGGGAATCACTGGGAGGTGCTGTGGGCACTGGTTTGTACTGGGAGGGGCTGGGTTGTACTGGGGGGGACTGGGAGGGGCTGGGCTGTACTGGGGGCACTGGGGGGGACTGGGCTGTACTGGGGTACTGGGAGGGGCTGGGGGGCACTGGGGGGCACTGGGGGGGACTGGGCTGTACTGGGGTACTAGGAGGGACTGGGGGGCACTGGGGGGGACTGGGCTGTACTGGGTTGTACTGGGAGGGGCTGGGCTGTACTGGGGGCACTGGGCTGTACTGGGGGCACTGGGGGGGACTGGGCTGTACTGGGGGGCACTGGGAGGGACTGGGAGGGGCTGGGCTGCACTGGGGGGCACTGGGGGGCACTGGGGGGCACTGGGCTGTACTGGGCTGTACTGGGGCACTGGTGACGCTGCTGTCACTGGGAGGCTCCGGGCGTCACTGGGCGTCACTGGGAGGGGCTGGGTTGCCCTGGTGACACTGGGGACACCGAGAGGAGCTGGCCTGCCCTGGGGGCATTGGTGACACTGGGGGCACCGGGGGGCTGGGTGGCACTGGGGGCACCGGGGGGCACTGGTGGCACTGGGAGGACCTGGCTGTCACTGGGAGGGGCTGGCTCGCCCCGTGGGCACGGGGGAGGCACTGGGGACACTGGTGGCACTGGGAGGGGCTGGGTGGTGTTGGGGGGCACTGAGGGGGGGTTGAGTTGCCCCGGGGGGCACTGGTGGCACTGGTGGCACCGGGGGTCACTGGGAGGGGCTGGGTCCCTGCAGTGCCGCTGTCCCTGTCCCTCCCCAGGCAGGACGCGGGGGGCGCAGTGGCGACATTGGTGACACCGAGGGTCACTGGGTGTTACTGGGAAGGGCTGGGTTGCCCTGGGGGGGTCCCTGCGGTGACACTGGAGAGCACTGGGGGTCCCTGTGGTGACACCGGTGACAGCGGTGTCCCCGTCCCCCTGTCCCCAGGCAGGATGCGGGGGGCGCAGCGGTGACACTGGTGACACTGTGGTGCCCCTGGTGACCCTGGTGACACTGGGTGTTACTGGGTGTCCCTGCAGTGACCCGAGTGTCCCTGTCCCCCCCAGGCAGGATGCGGGGGGCGCAGTGGTGACAGTGGTGACACTGGGTGTTACTGGGTGCCCCTGGTGACACCGGTGTGTCCCTGTCCCCAGGCAGGATGCAGGGGGCGCAGCGGTGACACTGGTGACACGGCAGTGCCCTGGTGACACCGGTGTCCCTGTCCCCGTCCCCAGGCAGGATGCGGGGGGCGCAGCGGTGACACTGGTGACACTGTGGTGCCCCTGGCGCCCCTGGTGACCCGGGTGTCCCCGTCCCTGTCCCCAGGCAGGATGCGGGGGACAACGCGGTGACACTGGGTGTTACTGGGGGTCCCTGCAGTGCCCTGGTGACCCCGGTGTCCCTGTCGCTGTCCCCAGGCAGGATGCGGGGGGCGCAGCGGTGAACCTGGTGACACTGCAGTGCCCTGGTGACCCGGGTGTCCCTGTCTGTCCCCAGGCAGGATGCGGGGGGCACAGCGGTGACACTGTGGTGCCCCTGGTGCCCCTGGTGTCCCTGGAGACCCGGGTGTCCCTGTCCCCCCCAGGCAGGATGCGGGGGGCACAGCGGTGACACTGTGGTGCCCCTGGTGCCCCTGGTGTCCCTGGTGACCCGGGTGTCCCTGTCCCTGTCCCCAGGCAGGATGCGGGGGGCGCAGCGGGCTCTGTGCCTGCTGCTGCTGGCCTCGGCCTCGCTGGCCGCGCTGCTCCTGCACCTCTGGGCCCCCAAGGGCCCCCCCAGCGTGGACCTGCGCCGCCCCCCCCCCCGAGCGGCTGCCGCCCCCCCCGGGGCCCCCCGGCCGCGCCTACCCCCACGTGCCCTTCCGGGTCAAGGAGGAGGTCATGGAGTAAGGACGGGCACCCGGGGTGGGGGGGAAAATGGGGGGTACCCAGGGGTGGGGGGTACACAAGGGTGGGGGGCACCCAGGGGTAGGGGGAGCAATGGGGGGTACACAAGGGTGGGGGGTACCCAAGGGTGGGGGGCACCCAGGGGTGGGGGTACCGGTGGGCACCCAATGGTGGGGGTACCCAAGAGTGGGGGGGCACCGGGAGGGTGGCACGTGCAGGGTGGGGTATCCAAGGATGGGGGCACCGGGGGGGCACGCAAGGCTACCCAAAGATGGGGGGCACCGAGAGGGTGGAGGGCACCGGGAGGTACCCAAGGGTTGGGGGCACTGAGGGGGGGTACCCAAGGGTTGGGGGCACCGAGAGGGTGGCACCTGCGGGGTGGGGGCACCCAAGGGTGGGGGCATCGGGGGCATGGGGCCTGGGAACCCCGGGGCTGGGGCATGGCAGCGAGGGGGTACCCAAGGGTGGGGGTACCCAAGGGTGGGGGCACCGAGAGGATGGCACCTGCAGGCTGGAGGTACTCAAGGGTGGGGGCACCCAAGGGTGGGGGGCACCCATGGTTTGGGGCCTGGGAAGCCCTGGGCTGGGGCATGGTTGGGGAGCGGCACCCAAGGATGGGGGGTACCCAAGGATGGGGGGTACCCAAGGATGGGGGTACCCAAGGATGGGGGTACCCAAGGATGGGGGGTACCCAAGGATGGGGGGTACCCAAGGATGGGGGGTACCCAAGGATGGGGGGTACCCAAGGATGGGGGTACCCAAGGTTGGGGGTACCCAAGGTTGGGGGTACCCAAGGATGGGGGGTACCCAAGGTTGGGGGTACCCAAGGATGGGGTGACAAATGAGGACAGGAGGTGCCAGGGCGGTGCCAGGGCGGTGCCACGCAGGGACGGGAGGTGCCAGGGCGATGACACGTGGGGACAGGAGGTGCCAGGGCAATGTCAAGGCGGTGCCAGGGCAGTGCCAGCGGGGATAGGCAGTGACAGGAGGTGTTGGGGTGGTGACACGTGGGGACAAGGAGGAACAGGAGGTGCCAGGGCAGTGACACACAGTGACAGGGAGGGATAGGAGGTGCCAGGGCGGTGCCCCATGGAGACAGGAGGTGCCAGGGCGGTGCCAGGGCGGTGCCAGCGGGGACAGGAGGTGCCAGGGCCGTGCCAGGGCGGTGCCAGCGGGGACAGGGAGGGATAAGAGGTGCCAGGGCGGTGCCAGGGCGGTGCCCCATGGGGACAGGAGGTGCCAGGGCGGTGCCAGGTCGGTGCCAGCGGGGACAGGAGGTGCCAGGGCGGTGCCAGGGCGGTTGCCCCATGGAGACAGGAGGTGCCAGGGCGGTGCCAGGGCGGTGCCAGCGGGGACAGGGAGGGATAAGAGGTGCCAGGGCGGTGCCAGGGCGGTGCCCCATGGGGACAGGAGGTGCCAGGGCGGTGCCAGGTCGGTGCCAGCGGGGACAGGAGGTGCCAGGGCGGTGCCAGGGCGGTGCCCCATGGGGACAGGCGGTGCCAGGGCGGTGCCGCTCCCCGCGTGGCGGCTCTGTCGCCGCTGCCGTCGGTGCCAGCGGCCCTGTCGCCACAGGCTGCTGCCCAGGAACGGCTGCTCGTGCGAGGCGGAGGCCGAGGCGGGGCTGGCGCTGCCGCTGCACCGGCGCCTCTTCGGGCCCGGCCCGGCGGGGCTCGACTTCGCCAGCGCCTTCAGCCCCGGGGAGCGGCCGCGGCAGCTGCGGGAGCGGGAGCGCGAGTACCGCAACTACCGGAACCGGTGAGCGCCACCGGAGCGACCCCCGGGCGTCAGAGAGCGGCAGCGACCCCCGGGATCAGAGAGGAGAGACCCCCGGGATCAGAGGGGAGAGACCCCCGGGATCAGAGGGGAGAGACCCCCGGGATCAGAGAGCGGGAGGGACCCCCGGGATCAGAGAGCGGGAGGGACCCCCGGAATCAGAACCGGAGCGACCCCCGGGGATCAGAACCGGAGCGACCCTCGGGATCAGAGGGGAGAGACCTCCGGGATCACAGAGCGGCAGGGACCCCCGGGGCTGAGAGCGGGAAGGACCCCCGGGGGCTCAGAGCAGGAACGACCCCCGGGATTCAGCCCGGGATCGACCCCCGAGACTCAACCCGGGAGCGACCCCCGGGACTCAGAACGGGAGCGACCCCCGGGGCTGAGAGCGGGAGGGACCCCCCGGGACTCAACCCAGGAGCGACCCCCGGGGCACCGCGGGACCCCTCGGCCAGCACGGGGCGAGGCTGGGGCCCCCTGGCTGGATGTGAGACCCCCTGGCCGGGTGTGGGACCCCCCGGGATCCCCTGGCCGGGTGTGGGACCCCCGGGACCCCCGTTTGAAGCCCCGGTGCCCCCCCCGGCAGGGTACAGACCCCCGCGGACCGGCTGCTGATCGTCCCGGCCAACTCCCCGCTGGAGTACCCGGCGCAGGGGGTGGAGGTGCGGCCGCTGCAGACGGTGCTGGTGCCCGGTGAGGATCAACGAGGGGGGCACGGGGATGGGCACGGGGCTGGGGGGCACCGGGTCAGGGAGGGGGGCACGGGGAGGGCACAGGATGGGGGAAACGGAGGGGTGGGAGCTCCTCCCAGTGCCCCCCAGTGCCCCCCAGTAGGACAGCACAGGGTCGGGGGGGGGGCACGGGGATGGGATGGGATGGAGGGGCACGGGGATTAGGGGGTGTCCCTGGGCAGGGGGGACCCCCGGGTGGCTCTGAGGGGGGGTTCAGGGGGTCAGGGGGTCCCTGCGGGGTCTCCCGGCCTCATCCCCGTGTCCCACCCCCACCCCCAGGGCTCAGCCTGCAGGCGCCGGCCAGGAACAGGTACCAGGTGAGGGCGGGGGGGGCACGGGGAGGGCTGGGAGGGGGCGGGGCTTGACTGGAATGGGCGTGGCTTGACTGGAATGGGAGAGGCTTAACTGGAAATGGGCGGGGCTTGACTGGAATGGGGCGGGGCGTGTTTGAAATGGGCGGTGCTAGCCGGCATGGGCGTGGCCTGTCCGTTCTGTGGGGGTGGCCTGACAGTTCTGTGGGCGTGGCCTGTCCGCTCTGTGGGCGTGGCCTGTCAGTTCTGTGGGCGTGGCCTGTCCGCTCTGTGGGCGTGGCCTGTCCGTTCTGTGGGCGTGGCCTGTCCTGTCTGTGGGTGCGGCCTGTCCGTTCTGTGGGCGTGGCCTGTCCGCTCTGTGGGCGTGGCCTGTCCGTTCTGTAGGCGTGGCCTGTCCGTTCTGTGGGCGCGGCCTGTCCGTTCTGTGGGCGTGGCCTGTCCTGTCTGTGGGCGCGGCCTGTCCGTTCTGTGGGCGTGGCCTGTCCTGTCTGTGGGTGCGGCCTGTCCGTTCTGTGGGCGTGGCCTGTCCGCTCTGTGGGCGTGGCCTGCCCGTTATGTGGGCGTGGCCTGTCCGCTCTGTGGGCGTGGCCCTGCGGGTGGGCGGGGCCGTGGAGGGGCCGGGCCGGGTTTGTCGCGCACCCCCCCCCACCGTGCGCCCCCTCCCCGTTTTTGGGGGTCCCTGCCGGGACCCCCCGTGACGTGCCGCCCCCAGGTGAACCTGACGGCCTCGCTGGGGACGCTGGCGGTGGCGGCCGAGGTGGAGGGCGTGGCGCTGCGGGGGGAGGGGCAGCCGCACCTGTCCTTGGCCGCCGCCCACCTGGACCACCTGAACCGGCAGCTGCAGTTCGTGACCTACACCAACACCCAGTTCCACCCCGACACCGCCGACATCGGTGCGTACGGGGGGCTCGGCCCGGGGGCACCGGCACCCCCAGAACCTTGGGAACCCCCCGGACCCCGGCGCTCTTGGCACCCCCAACGACCCCCGGACCCCCCGAGCCCCCCTGGTTGCCCTGGTCACCCCTGGCTCCCCGATGCCCGCAAGGACACTCGGAGTATCCCCGAAGCCCACAGAGACATTCGTGGGACCCTCTATGCCCACAAGGACACCCCGGGATCCTCAATGCCCACAGGGACACTCGTGGGATCCCTGATACCCACAGGGACACTCGGGGTATCCCCAATGCCCACAAGGACACCCCGGGATCCTCAATGCCCACAGGGACACTCGTGGGATCCCTGATACCCACAGGGACACTCGGGGTATCCCCAATGCCCACAAGGACACCCCGGGATCCTCAATGCCCACAGGGACACTCGTGGGATCCCTGATACCCACAGGGACACTCGGGGTATCCCCAATGCCCACAAGGACACCCCGGGATCCTCAATGCCCACAGGGACACTCGTGTAACCCCCAATGACACCCCCGGGTCCCTGATACCCACAGGGACACTTGGGGTACCCTCAATGCCCTCAGGGACACTCGGGGGATCCCTGGGACACTCGGGGTACCCCCAATGGCACAGGGACACTTGGGGTACCCTCAATGCCCTCAGGGACACTCGGGGGATCCCTGGAATTCGCGGTGCCCCCGATGCCCCCGTCATTCCCCGTGTCCCCCCGTGCCCCCAGTGCCCCCCACGCCCTCCTCGCACCCCGTGCCCCCCGATGCCCCCCTGTGCCCCCCGTGTCCTCCATGCCCCCCTCGTGCTCCTCGGTGCCGCCGGTGCCCCCGATGCCCCCCGCCCCCCCGTGCCCCTCACACCCCCCGTGCCCCCGGTGCCCCCCGTGCCCCCCGTGCCCCCGGTGCCCCGTGCCCAGCCGCCGCTCCCCCTGCAGTGCAGTTCTCCACCGACGGTCACTCCGCCGCCTTCGCCATCCGCATCCGGCACCCGCCCACGCCCCGCCTGTACGGCCCGGGCAGCGCCGGCGACAGCGACGGCGACGGGGACAGCGACAGCGGGGACGGGGGTGAGCACCGGGGTGAACACCGATACCGGCCCGGCCCGCCCCAGTGCCCCCAGTGCTCCCAGTGCTCCCAGTGCTCCCAGTGCCAGATTCTCAGTTCCCCCAGTGTTCCCAGTTCCCCCAGTGCCAGGATCCCAGTGTTCCCAGTGCTCCCCAGTGCTCCCCAGTCCCAGTGCCCCCATGCCAGGATCCCAGTGTTCCCTGTGCTCCCAGTTCCTCCAGTGCCAGACTCCCAGTGCTCCCAGTGCTCCCAGTGTCCCCAGTGCCCCCAATGCCCCCAGTGCCCCCAATGCCCCAGTGCCCCCAGTGCCCCCAATGCCCCCAGTGCCCCCAAATGCCCCAGTGCCAGAATCCCAGTGCCCCCAATGCCCCCAGTGCCAGAATCCCAGTGCCCCCAAATGCCCCCAGTGCCAGAATCCCAGTGCCCCCAATGCCCCCAGTGCCAGACTCCCAGTGCCCCAAATGCCCCCAGTGCCCTCAGTGCTCCCAGTGTTCCCAGAGGCAGGGTCCCAGTGTTCCCAGTGCCCCCAGTGCCCCCAGTGCCAGGACCCCAGTGCTCCCAGTGCTCCCAGTGCCCCCAATGCCCCCAGTGCCCCCAGTGCTGCAGACAGCTGGTTCTGCCAGTGTCAGTGCCCCAGCCCTACCAGTGTTCCCAGTCCCAGTGTCGGAGCCCAATCCTGCCAATGTGGGTGCTCAGTGCTCCCAGTTCAGGCTCCCAGTTCGGGCTTCCAGCACCCCCGTTCAGATCCCAGTCCCCTGGTTTAACTCCCAGCACTCCCAGTTCAAGCTCCCAGCACTCCCAGCACTCCCAGCACTCCCAGTTCAGGCTCCCAGCACTCCCAGTTCAGGCTCCCAGCACTCCCAGCACTCCCAGTTTGGGCTCCCAGCACTCCCAGCCCTCCCAGTTCAGGCTCCCAGCACTCCCCACTCCTCCCAGTTCAGGCTCCCAGCACTCCCAGTTCAGGCTCCCAGCACTCCCAGCCCCCCCAGTTCAGGCTCCCAGTGCTCCCCACTCCTCCCAGTGCTCCCAGTTCAGCTCCCAGTGCTCCCAGTTCAGCTCCCAGCACTCCCAGCACTCCCAGTTCAGGTTCCCAGCACTCCCAGTTCAGGTTCCCAGTGCTCCCAGTTCAGTTCCCAGCACTCCCAGTTCAGCTCCCAGCACTCCCAGTTCAGCTCCCAGCACTCCCAGTGCTCCCAGTTCAGCTCCCAGCACTCCCAGTTCAGCTCCCAGCACTCCCAGTGCTCCCAGTTCAGCTCCCAGTGCTCCCAGTTCAGCTCCCAGTGCTCCCAGTTCAGCTCCCAGCACTCCCAGTGCTCCCAGTTCAGCTCCCAGTGCTCCCAGTTCAGCTCCCAGCACTCCCAGTGCTCCCAGTTCAGCTCCCAGTGCTCCCAGTTCAGCTCCCAGCCCTCCCAGTTCAGGCTCCCAGTGCTCCCAGTTCAGCTCCCAGCACTCCCAGTGCTCCCAGTTCAGGCTCCCAGTGCTCCCAGTTCAGCTCCCAGCACTCCCAGTGCTCCCAGTTCAGCTCCCAGCGCTCCCAGTCCCCCCAGTTCAGCTCCCCCCCCGCCCAGGGTACAACATCTCGGCGCTGGTGACCGTGGCCACCAAGACATTCCTGCGCTATGACAAACTGCGGGGCCTCATCGCCAGCATCCGCCGCTTCTACCCCTCGGTCACCATCGTGGTGGCCGACGACAGCCAGAGACCCGAGCCCCTGGCAGGGCCGCACCTGGAGCACTACCTCATGCCCTTCGGCAAGGTGCCACCCCCGCGGGGACACGGACAGGGACAGGGCGGGGCACGGGGGACACCCCAGGGGACAGGGGACAATGGCAGGGACACCCCAGGGGACAGGGGACAGGGACAGGGCTGGGCACAGGGACACCCCAGGGGACGGGAGAGGGGCGGGGGACAGGGGACACCCCAGGGGACAGGAGAGGGGACACGGGAGGGGCAGGGACACCCCAGGGGACGGGAGAGGGGCGGGGGACAGTGGCAGGGACACCCGCAGGGGACAGGGACAGGGACAGGGTGGGGCACGGGGGACACCCCAGGGGACAGGGCGGGGGCAGGGGAGGGGCAGGGACACCCCCAGGGGACACCGGATGGGTAGGGACCCCCGCAGGGGACAGGGACACAGACAGGGGACAGAGGAGAGGACAGAGGAGGGGACGGGGACACCCGCAGGGGACAGGGACACAGACAGCGGACACGGCAGGGGACAGAGGAGGGTGGCAGGAACCCAGACAGGGGGCATGGGATGGGCAGGGACTCCCTCAAGGGACAGAGGATGGGCAGGGACACAGACAGGGGACAGCAGATGGTGGCAGGGACCCCCACAGGGGACACAGGAGGGTGACAGGGACCCCAGACTGGGCACACAGGAGGGTGGCAGGGCTGTGGGGACAGAGGAGGGTGGCAGGGACCCCCACAGGGGACAGGGGATGGGCAGGGACCCCCAACAGGGGACACAGAATGGGCAGAGACCCACACAGGGGACAAGGGAGGGTGGCGGGGCTGTGGGGGCCCTGCAGGGGACACGGGGGCTGGCAGAGCCGTGTGGGACACGGGAGGATGGCACGGATGCCCACAGGGGACACGGGATGGGCAGGGAGCCCGGCAGAGGACAGGGGAGGGTGGCAGGGACACCGACAGGGGACACAGGAGGGTGGCAGGGCTGAGGGGACCCCAGGGACATTGGATGGCGGTGGGCACCCAGACAGGGGACATGGGGGGCTGGCAAAGCCACACGGGGCACGTGAGGGGCTGGCAGGGGCTGAAGTCCCCAAAAGGAGGGGACATGGAGCTCTGGGATGGCAGAGAGGGGGACACCAGGGACCGATGGGGCTGTGGCTCCCTGGGCGTGGCAGGGGGGGCTGGCAGCGTGGAGACCCCCAGGGAGGGGTGCCAGGGCAGGGTTGGCAGGGCGGGGGTCGCTGGGCATGGGGACAATGGAGGGGGGGGGGCATGGGAACCTTGTCAGAGCAGGGGGGACACACGAGGGGGTGACAAAGTGACAGAACCCGGGGGGCTCGTGGGGGGTTGGCAGGGCCCGAGGGGCACGGGGGGCATGGGGGGCACCCCGGGGATGGGGACATGGGGGCACCCCAGGGAAAGGGACGTGGGAGATCCCGGGGAAGGGGACACGGGCTCTGTCAGGGTTGGCACGGGTCCCTGGGGTTGGGGACATGGGGGGATCTTGGTGTTGGGCACAGGGGATCTGTCAGGGCTGTGGGGTCCCCAGGGAAGGACACGCGGGGCTCTGTCAGGCTCAGGGTGGCACCGCGGGCACACGGGCTCTGTCAGGGCTGTGGTACCCGGGCATGGGGCACACGGGCTCTGTCAGGGCTCAGGGTTGGGCACACGGGCTCTGTCAGGCTCAGGGTGGCACCACGGGCACACACGGGCTCTGTCAGGGCTCAGGGTTGGGCACACGGGCTCTGTCAGGGCTCGGGTTGGCACCACGGGCACACACGGGTTCTGTCAGGCTCAGGGTGGCACCGAGGGCACACGGGCTCTGTCAGGCTCAGGGTGGCACCGCGGGCACTGCGGCCGTGCCCGAGGCTCCGCGCTGCCCCCTGGCAGGGCTGGTTCGCCGGGAGGAACCTGGCGGTGTCGCAGGTGACCACCAAGTACGTGCTGTGGGTGGACGATGATTTCATCTTCACGGCCCGCACGCGCCTGGAGAAGCTCGTGGATGTGCTGGAGAGAACCAGCCTGGACCTGGTGCGGGCACGGCGGGCACCGGGGGGCACCGGGGGGGTACAGGGGGCACGGGGCTGGAGGGTACGGGGGGCTGCAGGGGGCATCGGGGCACCAGGAGGGTACAGGGGGCACAGGGGGTGAGGGCACGAGGGGGTACAGAGGGCACTGGGGGTGGAGAGTACGGGGGGGGCTGCAGGGGAACGGGGGGCACCGGGGCTGCAGGGGGCACGGCGGGTGAGGGGGCACCGGGAGCCACGGGGAGGCTGCGGGGACGCGAGGGCTGCACCGGGCACAGGGGAGGGCACGGGGGGTACCACGGGCAGGTCCCTGTGGTCTGAGGGAGGGTCCTGTTTCCTGTGCCCGGCGGGGGTCGCAATGCCCAGGCTGGGGGTGGCAGTGGGGGTCTCAGTGCCCAGGTGGGAGTTCAGGGGCTCCGGGTGCCCAGGTGGGGGCTCGGGGAGTCCCAGTACTCAGGTGCTGGCGCAGCGCCAGCACAGCAGCCCCGCCCCATCCCATCCGCCCCATCCACCCCATCCCACCCATCCCATCCCATCCCACCCCATCCCACCCATCCCATCCCACCCATCCCCTCCCATCCCATCCCACCCATCCCATCCCATCCGCCCCATCCACCCCATCCCACCCATCCCATCCCATCCCCTCCCATCCCACCCATCCTATCCCATCCCATCCCATCCCATCCCATCCCATCCCATCCCATCCCATCCCATCCCACCCATCCCATCCCATCCCCTCCCATCCCACCCATCCTATCCCATCCCATCCCACCCCATCCCACCCCATCCCACCCATCCCACCCATCCCCTCCCATCCCCTCCCATCCCACCCATCCCATCCCCTCCCATCCCATCCCATCCCCTCCCATCCCATCCCCTCCCATCCCATCCCATCCCCTCCCATCCCATCCCCTCCCATCCCACCCATCCCATCCCCTCCCATCCCATCCCATCCCCTCCCATCCCATCCCCTCCCATCCCATCCCATCCCCTCCCATCCCATCCCATCCCCTCCCATCCCATCCCCTCCCATCCCATCCCATCCCATCCCATCCCATCCCATCCCCTCCCATCCCATCCCCTCCCATCCCATCCCATCCCCTCCCATCCCATCCCCTCCCATCCCATCCCATCCCCTCCCATCCCATCCCATCCCCTCCCATCCCATCCCCTCCCATCCCATCCCATCCCCTCCCATCCCATCCCATCCCCTCCCATCCCATCCCACCCCATCCCATCCCACCCCATCCCACCCACCCCATCCCATCCCATCCCATCCCCTCCCATCCCATCCCATCCCATCCCATCCCACCCCATCCCATCCCCTCCCATCCCACCGGTGGGCGATTCCAGGGGGTCCCTGCGTGTCCCGGGTGCTCCCGGGCGCTCCCATGGGTCCCGGGCTGTCCCCGGTAGATCCCGGTGCTCCCGGGCAGTCCCGGCCGATCCCGGCGGTCCCGGGCGCTCCCGTGGGTCCCGGTGGTCCCTGGGGATTCTGGGTGCCCACGGGCGGTCCCAGGTGCTCCCGTAGATCCCGGGCGTCCCTGGGGGTCCCCGTGGGTCCCGGTTGATCCCGGTGGTCCCGGGCGGTCCCGGGTGCTCCGGGTGCTCCCGTGGATGCCGGGTTGCCCTGGGGATCCCTGTGGATCCCGGGCTGTTCCGAGCTGTCCCGGGCGCTCCCGTGGGTCCCGGGCGATCCCGGTGGTTCCTGGCGATCCCTGGGGTGTCCCGGGCAGTCCGGGTTGTCCCGGTGCTCCCGTGGGTCCCGGGTTGTCCCGGTCTGTTCCGGGCTGTCCCGGTGCTCCCGTGGGTCCCGGGTTGTCCTGGGGGTCCTTGGGGGTCCCGGGCACTCCTCTGGGTCCCGGGCTGTGCCGGGCAGTCCCGGCCGCTCCCGGTCCATCCCGGTGGTCCCGGGCTGTCCGGGGCGCTCCCGTAGGTCCCGGGCACTCCCGGTGGTCTCTGGCGGTCCCGGACGCTCCTGGGCTGTCCCGGGCGGTCCCGGTGCTCCCGGACGGTTGCGGCCGATTCCGGGCGGTCCCCGGTGCTCCGGTGGGTCCCAGGCTGTCCCGGTGTTCCCGGTGCCCCCTCCCCAGCCCAGCCCCGCTCCCGCAGGTGGGCGGCGCGGTGCGGGAGATCACCGGCTACACCACCACGTACCGGCAGCGGCTGAGCGTGCGCGGCGGCGGCGCGGGCGGGGACTGCCTGCGGACCCGGCCCGGCTTCCACCACCGCCTGGCGGGGTTCCCGGCCTGCGTGGTCACCGACGGCGTGGTCAACTTCTTCCTGGCCCGCACCGACAAGGTGCGCCAGGTGGGCTTCGACCCCCGGCTGCGCCGCGTGGCGCACCTCGGTGAGCACGGGGGACCGGGGAACGGGAGGGGATGGGGGGACTGAGGGGGATGGGGGGTTTGGGGGGACTGAGGGGTCTGAGGGGGATGGGGGGGTCCGGGGGGGATGGGGGGTCTGAGAGGGATGGGGGGGTTTGGAGGGGGATGGGGGGGTCTGAGGGGGCTGGGAGGGTCTGAGGGGGTTGGGGGGTTTGGAGGGTCTGGGGGGGTGGGGGGTCTGGGGGTCTGAGGGCGATGGGAGGGTTTGGAGGGGATGGGGGGTCTGAGGGGGCTGGGGGGTCTGAGGGGGCTGGGGGGCCTGGGGGGTCTGAGGGGGCTGGGGGGTCTGAGGGGGATGGGGGGTTTGGGGGGGCTGGGGGGACTGGGGGGGTCTGAGGGGGCTGGGGGGGCTGGGGGTGCCTGAAGGGGCTGGGGGGTCTGAGGGGGCTGGGGGGTTTGGGGGAGCTGGGGGGGTCAATCTGATGGGGTCCCAGAAGGGTCCTGGGGGTGCCCGAGGGGTCTGGGGGTCAGTCTGAGGGGGTCCTGGACAGGTCTGGGGGTGCCTGAGGGGTCTGGGGGATCTGGGGGTCAGTCTAAGGCGATCCCAGAGAGGGTCCTGAGGGGTCTGGGGGTCAGTCTGAGGGGGTCCTGGACAGGTCTGGGGGTGCCTGAGGGGTCTGGGGGATCTGGGGGTCAGTCTAAGGCGATCCCAGAGAGGGTCCCGAGGGGTCTGGGGGTCAGTCTGAGGGGGTCCTGGACAGGTCTGGGGGTGCCCGAGGGGTCTGGGGGATCTGGGGGTCAGTCTAAGGGGGTGCCAGTGGGGTCTCCGAGGGGGCTGGGGGTGTCTGAGGGGTCTGGTGGGTTTGGGGGGTCAATCCAAGAGAGTGCCTGAGGGGTCTGGGGGTCCCGAGGAGTCTGGGGGGTCTGGGGCTCAGTCTAGGGGGGTCCCAGGGGAGTCCTGGGGGTGCCCCAGGGTCCCAAGGAGTCTGGGGGGTTTGAGGGCTCAGTCTAACGGGGTCACTGGGGTCCCCCCCAATTCAGGGCTCAGAGATAAGGGGGGTCCTAGGGTCCCCCACGATGGGGTCAGGGGGTCAGAGCTAAGAGGGATGCTGGGATCCCCCCAAATTCAGGGGTCAGAGACAAGGGGGGGGCTGGGGTCCCCCACAATTTGGGGGTCAGGGGGTCCGAGATAAGGGGGGACACTGGGATTCCTCACAATTTGGGGGGTCAGGGATAAGGGGGGTGCTGGAGTCCCCCACAATTTGGAGGGTCAGAGCCAAGGGGGCATCCCCCCCTCCCTGTGTCCCCCCGGCATCGGGGGCAGCCCGGGGCACCCCAGGCCACCTCTGATCCCATTATTTTGGGGGTCCCCCCCGTGCCCCCCTCCCCAGAATTCTTCATCGACGGCCTGGGGGTGCTGCACGTGGGCTCGTGCGAGGACGTGGTGGTGGATCACGCGTCCAAGCTGGCGCTGCCGTGGCGGCGCTCGGAGGGGGAGCGCCAGTACAACCGGTACCGGTACCCGGCCGCCCGCGACGACAGCGTGCGCCTCAAGCAGCGCCTCTTCTTCTTCAAGAACCGCTTCAAGTGCATGGCCGGCGACTAGCGGCGACACCGGGACACCGGGCGGCGACACCGGGACACCGGGCGGGGACACCCCGGAGCCACCGGGAGGGGACGCTGGGCGTGGTCACCGGGCGGGGACACCGGGGCCGTCCCGGGGCTACCGGCGGGGACGCCCTGAGGCCACCGGGGTTACCGGGCATGGTCACCGGGCAGGGCCACCAGCCCCGGCCGCCGCTGACCAGCCCTGGGTGCCACCCCCGGGGAGGTGACAAGGAGGTGGCAGCAGGTCACCGCCCTCAGGGGGCTCACGGGACACGCCAAGGACGTCGCTGACCCCCGGCCACCAGTCCTGGCCGGCCCTGGGTGCCACCGGGCTGCTGGCACTGCGGTGGTGCCACCCCCAGAGGGGTGACAGGGGGGTGGCACGGGGTCACCACGCACAGGGGGGGTCAGGGGACACGCCAAGGACGTCGCTGACCCCCGGCCACCAGCGTGGGCCACATCAAGGGTCACTGCTGCTGGCCATGCCTGCGGTGTCCCCAGAGCCACAAGCATGGCTACTCCATGGTCACCCCCAGGGCCACCTCTTGTGGGCCACCCCCAGGGCCACCACTGCAATGTCCCCAGGGCCACAAGGAGGGCCACTGGCCACATCTGCGTCACCCCCAGGGCCACCAAGCCCAATGGGCCACCTTCTCTGGGCCACCCTGCGGTGTCCCCAGGGCCACAACCGTGGGCCACCAGCCACAACCCCAGTGCCACTGACCCCAATGGGCCACCCCCAGGGCCACCAAGCCTGGGGCGCCCCTGGGGTGGCTCTGCCCCCTTTGGGCACCCCACGGGCCGCCACCCCCCACCCCCGGCTGCCCTCACAGGGCCCACAGGGCCACTGGGTGACTCGGGGTGGCCGCTGCCACCATGGGCCTCCTCAAGGGTCACCCCCCATGGGCCACCACCTGTGGGACACCCCCGGGACACGCCCCCCGCCCCGTGGCCACCCCCGGGGTCACCCCCAGGGCCATCACCGAGTGCCACCCCCCGGGGCCACTGCCATGGGCCACCCCCCAGTGCCACCACGCCGGTCCCCGTTGTCCCCCCGCCCCCCGCGGTGTTTTTAGCTCTTTTGTACTTTGGGGGGGGGGTGATGGCGGGGTCGCACCGGGTCCCCTTCCCCCCCCCCCCCTCCCCCCCGTTGTCCCCTCTCCGTTTTCTACCGCCCGCCCCTCCCCCCGCTGCCGCCCGGGATTTTGTGCCAAGTCTCGGCCCCTCCTCCCCCCCCGGGACCCCCGCGACCCCCGGGGTGGGTGGGGGAGGGGCTGGGGGAGGGGCTGCCCCCCCCCCGCCCTTTTCTACCCAATGGATGGTGAGATTTTAACCAGCCCGAAACCGCCGGCCTCTGCTTGGGGCGGGGGAGGGGCTACGGAGTGGGCGGGGCTATGTGAGGGGGAGGGGTCTTGGGGTGGGAGGGGCTGTCGGTGTGGGAGGGGCTATGGGGATAGGAGGGGTTTTAGGGTGGGAGGAGCTGTGAGGGATGGGCGGGGCTGGGGTGGGAGGGGCTATGGGAGTGGGAGGGGCTATGGGGGTGGGAGGGGCTATGGGGGTGGGAGGGGCTTTGGGAGTGGGAGGGGCTATGGGAGTGGGAGGGGCTATGGGGGTGGGAGGGGCTATGGGGGTAGGAGGGGCTATGGGGGTGGGAGGGGCTATGGGGGTAGGAGGGGCTTTGGGAGTGGGAGGGGCTATGGGAGTGGGAGGGGCTTTGGGAGTGGGAGGGGCTATGGGAGTGGGAGGGGCTATGGGGGTGGGAGGGGCTATGGGGGTAGGAGGGGCTATGGAGGTGGGAAGATCTTTGGGTGGGAGGGGCTATGGGGGTAGGAGGGGCTATGGGTGGGGCGGTTCTTGGGGTAGGAGGGGCTATGGAGGTGGGAAGATCTTTGGGTGGGAGGGGCTTTGGGGATGGGAGGGGCTTTTGGCATGGGCGGGGCTATGAGGGTGGGAGGGGCTTTTTAGAGTGGGAGGGGCAGTGGGGGGGCTTTGGGAGTGGGAGGAGCTGTGGGGTGGGAGGGTCTTTGGGTGGGTGGGGTTATGCTGGGGGGGCAATGGGATGGGAGTGGCTATGAGGGTGGGAGGGGCTTTGGGAGGGGCTTTGGGTGGGCGGTGCCTCGGGGTGGGAGGAGCTATGGGAGTGGGAGGGGCTTGGAATGGAAGGGGCTTGGAGTGGGAGGAGCTTTGGGATGGGAGGGGCCTTTGGGATGGGAGGGGCTTTGGGGTGGGAGGGGCTATGAGGTGGGAGGGGCTACAGGGTGGGGGCTATGGGGGGTGCGAGGGGTTTTGGGGTGGGAGGGGCCTCGGGGGTGGGAGAGGTAATAGAATCTACATGGGGCTGGGGTATGTAGGCAGTGGGAGTGGCCAGGGCGTGCGATCAGTGGGCGCGGTCAGTGGGTGTTGTCGGTGGGTGTGGTCGGTGGGCGTGGTCAGTGGGTGCGGTTCCTCCTGGGCGTGGCCTTTGGTGAGGGGGATTTTCATCAGGAATGGCCCTGGGCCCCCCTCCCCCACCCAGCGCCCTCCAGGGTCCCTCCTGCCCTGGCAGGACACGGCAGGGACAGGGACAGGGACAGGGACAGGGACACAGCAGGACGTGGGAATTGGCGGCACACAGAACAGGACATGGGAAGGGACACGCCACGGTCATGGACATGCCAGGGCCAAGGCCAAGGGGACAATGGGACACACGGGGGACAAGGAGAGACCACTGACAGAGACATGGCATGGTGCACAGCGACAGAGCAGTGACAAGGACAGGGATGTGACAGGGACAGGCACTCCAGGGACGTGGAGACAGACACGGAGTGGGCAGGGACACAGCAGGGACAGGGACAGGGCAGAGACAGGGACACAGCAGGGACAGGGACACCCCAGGACACAGGCATGGACACACTGGGGACAGGGACGTGGCAGGAACGTGGGCAGGGACAGGCAGGGACTGGGGCCACAGTGAAGGACAAGGACACGCCAGGACAGGGACAAAGACAAGGACACACAATGGACACGAGGCTGCACACCCATGGACAAGGACACAGCCCCTGAGGGGGCAAGGCCACAGCAGGGCTGGTGTTGGGCCACCCTGCAGCCACTCCTGAGTGACCCATGGGGCTGCCAAGGTGATGTCGCTGTCCCCCCTCCCAAACCTGTCCCTGTGTCCCCCTCGCTGTGTCCTATCCAGGCCATTGCAATGTCCCCATTCTATGTCCTCGCCTGCCTTCGATCCACCCCACTGTCCCAACCGCAATGACCCATCCCAGTGTCCCACCCCAATGTCCCAGTGACCATCCTGGTGCTCACCATCCCAGTGTCCCATCCCAATGTCCCAGTGACCATCCCAATGTCCCCATCCCAGTGTCCCATCCCAATGTCCCAGTGACCATCCTGGTGCTCACCATCCCAATGTCCCAGTGACCATCCTGGTGCTCACCATCCCTGGTGTCCCATCCCAATGTCCCCATCCCAGTGTCCCACCCCAATGTCCCAGTGACCATCCTGGTGCTCACCATCCCAGTGTCCCATCCAATGTCCCAGTGACCATCCTGGTGCTCACCATCCCAATGTCCCAGTGACCATCCTGGTGCTCACCATCCCAGTGTCCCATCCCAATGTCCCCATCCCAGTGTCCCACCCCAATGTCCCAGTGACCATCCTGGTGCTCACCATCCAGTGTCCCATCCCAATGTCCCAGTGACCATCCTGGTGCTCACCATCCAATGTCCCAGTGACCATCCTGGTGCTCACCATCCCAGTGTCCCACCCCAATGTCCCCATCCAGTGTCCCATCCCAATGTCCCAGTGACCATCCTGGTGCTCACCATCCCAAGTGTCCCATCCCAGTGTCCCAGTGACCATCCTGGTGCTCACCATCCCAGTGTCCCATCCCAATGTCCCAGTGACCATCCTGGTGCTCACCATCCCAATGTCCCAGTGACCATCCTGGTGCTCACCATCCCAGTGTCCCACCCCAATGTCCCATCCCAGTGTCCCATCCCAATGTCCCAGTGACCATCCTGGTGCTCACCATCCCAGTGTCCCACCCCAATGTCCCAGTGACCATCCTGGTGCTCACCATCCCAGTGTCCCATCCCAATGTCCCAGTGACCATCCTGGTGCTCACCATCCCAGTGTCCCACCCAATGTCCCCATCCCAGTGTCCCATCCCAATGTCCCAGTGACCATCCTGGTGCTCACCATCCCAGTGTCCCATCCCAGTGTCCCAGTGACCATCCTGGTGCTCACCATCCCAGTGTCCCATCCCAATGTCCCAGTGACCATCCTGGTGCTCACCATCCCAGTGTCCCATCCCAATGTCCCCATCCCTGTGTCCCATCCCGCTTTCCCAGGGCAGTGTCCCCACCTCAGTGCCCCCATTTCAGTGTCCCCAGCCTCATCCCACTGTCACATCTCTGTGTCCCACCGCAGTGTCCCAGCCAGGTGTCCCAGGTCAGGGCTCCAGCCCAGGACAGGCTGGGCTGGTGGGAGCCCCAAGGGTTCCAGCACAGCCAGTTCTGCACCCTGGTTATTTCTCCTGCACCTGGACCTGGAGAAAAAACCCAACTGGGCTGGAAGGGACTGGGAGCACCTGGGAGAAGGACTTGGGACATGGGTGACCCCATGGGGATGGATTTGAGGGTGCTGGACACATCCTGGCCACATCCTGGGGCACCCAGGTGGGCTGAGGGCTGAGCCTCAGGGTGGGCAGAGGGAGGGGGGGCTCTGTGCCCAGGTGAGACCCCAAGGACGACTCCATTGAGAAGGATTTGAGGGTGCTGGTCACATCCTGGCCACATCCCTGGGCACTGAGGTGCCCCCCTGATCCTGGGCTGAGCCCCAGGGTGGGCAGAGAGAGGCATCTCTGCCCCTGTGCCCCTATGCCCAGGTGTGAGACCCCAAGGGTGACCCCACGGGGAAGGATTTGAGGGTGTTGGACTCATCCTGGCCACTTCCAGGTGCCCCCTGAGCTGGGTTGAGCCCCAGCGTGGGCAGAGGGAGGGAAGCTCTGCCCCTGTGCCCCTGTGCCCAGGTGAGACCCCACCTGCAGAGCTGCTCCAGCCCTGGGGTCCTGCGCAGGGAGGATGAGGAGCTGCTGGAGAGAGCCCAGAGGAGGCCAGCAGTGGGTCCAGGTGGCCAAGCAGGCCAAAGGCTCCTGGCCTGGATCAGGAATGGTGTGGCCAGCAGGAGCAGGGACATCGTTCTGTCCCCGTACTCGGCACAGGTGAGGTCACACCTCGAGTGCTGTGTCCAGTTCTGGCCCCTCAGTTTGGGAAGGACGTCGAGATGATGGTGTACGCAGTTTGGTGCTCTGCTTGTGTTCACTGATACATTATAACCCCATTTTTAAATTAATTTAAACTCCTCACTGAGTTGGGTTTAGTGGAACCAGGAGGTTGGATTGGCTTTCCCCCTCCTCACACACGTCCATCATCCAGTTTTGCCCAACACCCAAGAAGTTGTGCCCTCTTCATCCCAATTTAGTGCTGCGAACTGGGTTTTTTTTTGGGATTGAGGTGTGGTTATTGTACTTTGGGATCTCAAGATCTCTCTTGAGCGTGTCCAGTGAAGGCAATGAGGCTGGAGAGGGGCTGGGAGCACAAACCCTGTGAGGAACCATTGAGGGAGCTGGGGGTGCTCAGCCTGGAGAAAAGGAGACTCAGAGATGACCTTATCAATCTTACAACTCCTGGAAGGTGCCTGTGCCCAGCTGGGGCTGGGCTCTTTCTGCAGGAACTGACAGAAGCACAGGACAACATCTCAATCTGTGCAAAGGGAAATTCAGGTTGGATATCAGGAAAATTTTACAGAAAGGGTGGTAAAGTTCTGGAATGTTCTGCCCAGGGAGGTGGTGGAGTCCCCATCCCTGGGTGTGTTTAACAAAGCCTGGCTGTGGCACTGGGTGCCAGGGTTTAGCTGAGGTGTTGGAGCTGGGTTGGACTCCATGGCCTTCAGGGTCTCTCCCAACCTGTCATTCTGTGAATTCTGTGAATTTTGGGAATTCCAGGGCAGAGGAAGGTGGTGGAGTCCCCATCCCTGGGGGTGTTTAACAAAGTCTGGAGGTGGCACTGGTGCCAGGGTTTAGTTGAGGTGCTGGGGCTGGGTTGGACTCGATGGTCTTGAAGTTCCCTTCCAAGCCAGTGATTCTGTGAATTCTGTGAGGCCCCGGAGCTGCTGCAGGGCTGGAGCCCCTCTGGAGCCAGGCTGGGAGAGCTGGGGGTGCCCACCCCGCTGCAGGGAGAGCTCAGAGCCCTGGCAGGGCCCAAAGGGGCTCCGGGAGAGCTGCAGAGGGGCTGGGGACAGGGATGGAGAGACAGGACACAGGGAATGGCTTCCAGAGGGCAGGGATGGATGGGAGATTGGGCAGGAATTGCTCCCTGTGAGGGTGGGAAGGGCTGGGATGGATTTCCCAGAGCAGCTGAGGCTGCTCCTGGATCCCTGTCAGTGCCCAAGGCCAGGCTGGAGCACCTGGGACAGAGGGAGGTGACCCTGGGGAGCTGTCCCTGCCATGGCAGGGCTGGGCTGGGTTGTAGGGTCCCTCCTACCCCAGTGCACTCCATGGTTCTGTGCTGTCCCACCCCAAAATCCCCCTGAGCTCAGGGCCCAGCCACAAAACCCCAAAGTTTCCATCGTGGTTTCCCAGCCCAGTGTCCCACCCCAAAGTCCCACCCACACAGCCCCAGTGTGCCCCCACTGTCCCATGCCCGTGTCCCCACCCCAATGTCTCCATCCTGCTGTCCCAGGCCAATGTCCCCATGTCCATCCCATTGTCCTGATGTCCCACCCCAATGTCCTCACCCCAACATCCCCACGTCCCATCCCAAATCCCCATGTTCTCACCCCAATATCTCCATGTCCTATCCCAAAACCCCCATGTCCCATCCCAAACCCCGGGTCTCCTGTCCCCATGCCAGTGTCCCCAGCCCTGTGCCCCCGTGCCAGTGTCCCCCACATCTCTTGTCTCCATGCCAGTGTCCCCAACCCTGTGCCCCCATGCCAGTGTCCCCCATATCTCCTGTCCCCATGCCAGTGTCCCCCATATCTCTTGTCTCCATGCCAGTGTCCCAGCCCTGTGCCCCCGTGCCAGTGTCCCCCATATCTCTTGTCTCCATGCCAGTGTCCCCCATATCTCCTGTTCCCATGCCAGTGTCCCCAGCCCTGTGCCCCCATGCCAGTGTCCCCCATATCTCCCGTTCCCATGCCAGTGTCCCCAGCCCTGTGCCCCTGTGCCAGTGTCCCCCATATCTCCCGTTCCCATGCCAGTGTCCCCAACCCTGTGCCCCCGTTCCAGTGTCCCCCATATCTCGTCTCCATGCCAGTGTCCCCCATATCTCCTGTCCCCATGCCAGTGTCCCCCATATCTCGTCTCCATGCCAGTGTCCCCCATATCTCTTGTCCCCATGCCAGTGTCCCCAGCCCTGTGCCCCCGTGCCAGTGTCCCCCATATCTCTTGTCTCCATGCCAGTGTCCCCAGCCCTGTGCCCCCATGCCAGTGTCCCCCATATCTCTTGTCTCCATGCCAGTGTCCCCCATGTCTCCCCATGTCTCCTCTCCCCATGCCAGTGTCCCCAGCCCTGTGCCCCCGTGCCAGTGTCCCTCATATCTCCTGTTCCCATGCCAGTGTCCCCAGCCCTGTGCCCCCGTGCCAGTGTCCCTCATATCTCCTGTTCCCATGCCAGTGTCCCCAGCCCTGTGCCCCCATGCCAGTGTCCCCAACCCTGTGCCCCCATGTCCCCTCACCCACCCCCCCCCAGGCTCACTGTGCCCCCTCACTGCCCCAGGAATGGGGGGAGCCCCCCTGGGCCCCCCTCGATCCGTTGCATATTTTTATTGGATCAAAGTTACAGACCTGGGGGGGAAATACAAAATAAATAACCCCCCCCGAGGGCGCGACCCCCCTGTCTGTCTGTCTGTCCTGGGGGTCAGGGCTATGTACAGGGTCTGTCTGTCTGTCCGTGCTGCGGGGGCTGGGTGGCACCAACCCCTCTGGGGGGGTCTGGGCCCCTCCTTGTGCCCCCATTGCCAGCCGGGGGGGCTGGGGGGCTCCCCCAATTCAGGAGTGCTCCCGTTTTATGGGGGGGTCCCATTGAAGGGAAGATCCCCCCATATGGGGGTCCCGTTTTATGGGGGGATCCCCCACATGGGGGGTCCTGTTGGATGGGGGGGGGCCCCATTTTATGGGGGATCCCCCTGCATGGGGGGTTCTGTTGGATGGGGGGATCCCCCCACATGGGGGTCCCATTGAAGAGGGGGTCCCCCTGCGCGGGGGTCCCGTTTGTGGGGGGTCCCCTGCACGGGGTGATCCTGGGGGGGTCCCCCCGTGCCCGGGAGGGCTCCGTGCCCCCCGCTCAGTCCTCGGTGATGCCCTTGGCCCGCAGCTCCTCCTGCACCCGGGCGAGGTACGTGGGGTCGGGGTACCCGAACCTGGGGGCACAGGGGAGGGAGTCAGGCCGTGCCCCACCCTGGGTGCCAACCCCTCGCCATCCTCCCTCCTCCAATACCCCAGGTGCCCCCCCAGTGCCCCCTCCCACAGCTGGTGCTGGATGTGGCGGGTGCTGTCCCCCAACCCCCCAGGTGCCCACTCAGGTGCCCCCCATGTACACAGGTGCCCATCAGCCCTCACAGGTGCGCCCCACGTGCACAGGTGCCCACCAGCCCCCCAGGTGCCCGCATGTCCACAGGTGCCCACCAGCCCACCCAGGTGCCCCCAGCCCCCCTGGCACAGCCGGGGTCAGTCAGGCTCATGCTGGGCGCTGTCCCCCACATCCCCAGGGTGCCCCCCAGATGCCCGCCCGGTGCCCCCCGTGCCCCCCGCACAGCTGGGGCCCGCCCGGTGCAGTTGGTCTTGTGGTGGATGTCGTTCCAGGTGATGACGTTGGCACGGCCCGTGGTCAGCGAGGTGCCCCACGGTGAAGGTGAGGCGCTGGGCGAAGGCCTTGCGGAACAGCCCCAGCACCTTGTTCCCCTCGGGGCAGTCGGGGCAGGTATGCCACGCGCGTGGTGCCCGGGTACCGCACGCCCGGGTTGGGGTGCTCCACCTGGGCATGGGGGCACAGGTGAGGGACAGGGGCACAGGTGAGGGACAGGGGCAGGGGCACAGGTGTGAGTGCCCATGTGGTGCCAGGGGACAGGTGAGAGGGGCAGGGGCACAGGTGAGGGGACAGGTGTGAGTGCCCATGTGGTGCCCGGGTACCGCACGCCCGGGGTTCAGGTGCTCCACCTGTATGGCAGGGGGGGGACAGGTGAGGGACAGGGACAGGGCACAGGTGTGAGTGCCCACGTGGTGCCAGGGGACAGGTGAGGGACAGGGGCACAGGTGTGAGTGCCCACGTGGTACCAGGGCACAGGTGAGGGGGACAGGGGCAGGGGCACAGGTGTCAGTGCCAATGTAGTGCCAGGGTACTGCACCCCCTGGTTCAGGTGCTCCACCTGGGCAGGGTGAGGGGGCACAGGTGAGGGACAGAGACAGGGGCACGTGGTACCAGGGCACAGGTGAGGGGCACAGGGGCACAGGTGTCAGTGCCCATGTGGTGCCACGGGTAGCGCACGCCCGGGTTTGGGTGCTCCACCTGGGCAGGTGAGGGGGGACAGGGGCACAGGTGTCGGTGCCCACGTGGTGCCCAGGCACTGCATGGCTGCACAGGATGGGGGACAGGTGAGGGGGTCACAGGTATGGGGACAGCCCAGATTCAGGTTACAGCCGTGGGGGGGCACAGGTAATGGGGGTGGCAGTGACGGGGCACAGGGGGGCACTGAGAGGGGCACAGGTAAGGGGGCAGTGACAGGGGCACAGGTGGGCAGTGACAGGGGCATGGGCAACAGATGCCAGGCTCTGTCTGGTCCTGGGGTGCTGCAGCCCCAGGCTCAGGTACAGGGGGCACAGGTGTGGGGGAGGCATGTGGGGGGCACACAGGGCAGGTGCCCACGTGGTGCCCAGGTACCACAGCCATGGGGCATGGAGGGGACACACAGCAGGGAAGGACAGGGGGACAGGAGGACATGGGGACAGACGGACAGGGGGACAGGGGGACAGGGGAAGGGCCAGGGACACTTCACCTACCCAGGGCGTGGGGAACAAGGGATGGGGGACAGAAGGAATGGGGGGGGTGGGGATCAGGTTGGGGGCACCCAGCAGGTTTGGGGTACCCAGGGGTGCTGGCAGCACCCAGGGCCGTTGGGGACATGGGGGCATTTGGGGACACCAGGGTTGTCAGTAACAGCCAGAAGGATTTGGGAGCACCCAGGGACACGTGCCAGGATGGGTGGGTGGGTAGCCCAGGGACGCTGGGGACACCCAGCAGGGTTTGGGGGCACCCAGGGGCACTGGGGGCACAGAGTTGGCTCAGGGGTATCTGGGGACACCCAGGGCCATCCATCAGGACCTGAGGGTGCTGGGGGACACTGCACCGTGCCAGGCCCACCCACCAGAATCCCAGGGTGCCAGGGCCACAGACTGTGGACTTGGGGGCACCCAGGGATGCTGGGGGTGCCAGAAGGATTTGGGGACAACCAGGGGCACACGACTGGGTTGGGGCACCCATCATAGTTTTAGGGCACCCAGGAAGGCTGGGGACACCCAGCAGAATTTGGGGACGACCAGGGGCACTGGGGACACAGAACTGAACCAGGGGCATTGGGAGCACCCATTGGGGCGCTGGGGGCCCTCAGCAGGATTTGGGGACAGGACCAGGTTGGGGCACCCATCATAGTTTTGGGGCACCCAGGAATGCTGGGGATTTGGGGACAACCAGGGGCACTGGGGGCACAGAGCTGAACCAGGGGCACTGGGGGCACCCATGGGGGCACTGGGAGCCCTCAGCAGGATTTGGGGACAACCAGGGGCACAGAGCTGAGCCCGCGGCACTGGGGGCACCCACGGGGGCACTGGGGGCCCTCAGCAGGATTTGGGGACAACCAGGGGCACTGGGGGCACAGAGCTGAACCAGGGGCACTGGGGGCACCCATGGGGGCACTGGGAGCCCTCAGCAGGATTTGGGGACAACCAGGGGCACTGGGGGCACAGAGCTGAGCCCGCGGCACTGGGGGCCACCCACGGGGGCACTGGGGGCCCTCAGCAGGATTTGGGGACAACCAGGGGCACAGAGCTGAGCCCGGGGCACTGGGGGCACCCACGGGGGCACTGGGAGCCCTCAGCAGGATTTGGGGACAACCAGGGGCACTGGGGGCACAGAGCTGAGCCCGCGGCACTGGGGGGCACCCACGGGGGCACTGGGGGCCCTCAGCAGGATTTGGGGACAACCAGGGGCACAGAGCTGAGCCCGGGGCACTGGGGGCACCCACGGGGGCACTGGGAGCCCTCAGCAGGATTTGGGGACAACCAGGGGCACAGGACTGGGTTGTGGCACCCATCAGGGTTTAGGGGCACCCATGGGGGCGCTGGGGACATCCAGCAGGATCTGGGCACAAGCACGGGCACAGGATTGGGTTGGGGCACCCATCACAGTTTTGGGGCACCCAGGAATGCTGGGGATTTGGGGACAACCAGGGGCACAGAGCTGAGCCCGGGGCACTGGGAGCTTAGGGTCGGGCCGGGACCGCCCGAGGGGATTTCGGATCGCCCATCCGGCCGGGAAACGCCTCCCCCTGCAGGCACTCACCCCCTGCACGCCGGGCGGGAAGACGTACTGGATGATGATGGTGCCGAAGGGCCTCGTAGCCGGGCAGGGGCAGCGCGGCGTCGCGGGTCACCAGCATGCGGCCGTCGGGGGGCTGGTTGCCCACCAGCTGCCCGTAGAAGCGGCCGCAGACGGGGCAGGCGGAGCGCACCTGCAGCGCCCCGCGCGATGCACTCCCCGCAGAACGAGTGGCGGCAGCGCTCCAGCGTGCGCGGCCCGCGCATCTCGCCCAGGCAGATCGGGCACTGCCGCTCCGGCTCCTCGTCCCGCGCCGCGCCCGCGCCGGGACAGCCCGCGGCGCCCGCGGGGGGCTCCGGGCGCGGCCCCAGCACCTCCCCCGTGTGCCGCTGGCTGCGCTTCTTGAGCTCCTTCTCCGTCTCCTTGAGCAGCGCCTTGAGCGCCTTGCGGGCCGGGCAGAGCCCCGCGCCGCCGGGGGGCGCCGGGGGGGTCGCGCACAGCTGCAGCACGTACAGCTCGGGGGTCTCGCCGTCCACCAGGATCCGCACCCGCGCCTCCTGCGCCAGCAGCGCCAGGCGCGCCGCGCGCTCCCGCGTCACGAACTCCCACACGCGCTTGGGCACCGTCACCCGGCTCTTGGCACCGGGGGCACCGCAGCCCGACATCCTCGAGAGCACGAAGGACACTGCGGGACGGCCCGGGGGCGTCAGGGGACTGAGCAGGGACAGCCCGAAACACCCACGGGCACCCCGGAACACCCAGGCATTGAGCAGGGGCACCCCGAAACACCCACGGGCACCCCGGAACAGCCAGGGCTGGGCACACGGGGCACCCCGAAACACCCAGGGACACCTCAAAACACCCAAAACACCCAGGAGACTGAGCAGGGACACCCCGAAACACCCACGGGCACCCCGGAACACCCAGGCATTGAGCAGGGACACCCCCAAACAGCCAACGGGCACCCCGGAACAGCCAGGGCTGGGCACATCCCCAGGGACAGGACCCTGCTAGCACTGGCACCCAGCTCTTGGCACCGGGGGACACTGCAGCCCGACATCCTCGAGAGCACCAAGGACACTGCGGTACGGCCTGGGGGCATCAGGGCTGGGCACACGGGGCACCCCGAAACACCCAGGGACACCTCAAAACACCCACGGACACCCGAAACACCCAGGAGTGAGCAGGGACACCCCAAAACACCCACAGGCACTCCAAAACATCAGGGGATTGAGCAGGGACACCCTGAAACATCCGGGAGTGGGCACGGGCACCCCAAAACACCCAGGGATTGAGCAGGGACACCCCAAAATACCCATGGACACCCCAAAACACCCAGAGATAGAGCACAGACACCCCGAAATAGCCACGGACACCCCAAAACACCCAGAGATAGAGCACAGACACCCCAAAATACACATGGACACCCCAAAACACCCAGAGATTGAGCAGGGACACCCCAAAATACCATGGACACCCAAAACACCAGAGATTGAACACAGACACCCCAAAATACCCATGGACACCCCAAAACACCCAGAGATTGAGCAGGGACACCCTGAAACACCCATGGACACCCCAAAACACCCAGAGATTGAGCAGGGACACCCTGAAACACCCATGGACACCCCAAAACACCCATGGACACCCCAAAACACCCAGAGATAGAGCAGGGACACCCTGAAATACCCATGGGACACCCCAAACCAGCAGGGGATGGAGATGGACCCCCCAAAACCTCCTGAACCTGGACCCCACTGCCACCATGGCCTGGCTCTTGGGGGTCCCCCTGCACCCAACATCCCAAATGACACTGAGGCACCCCAAAACCCCAGGGACTGACACAGGACCCCCAAAACCTCCTGAGCCTGGACCCCACTGGCACCATCATCTGGTGTGGCCCCCAACACCCCAAAATCCTTGACAGGAATAAAAAGATGGGGTGGGGACACCCAAAACCATCAAGGGCTGCTCGTGGGACCCTTTGAACCTCAAAATCTGGGTATGGATCTTCAAAGCCTGAGACTGGGCATGGACACCCCAAAATCCTCTGAGATTGGATATGCATCCCCCAAAAACTGCCACAGGCTGAGCACAGGGCCTCAAAACTTCTGAGACTGGGCACGGAGCCCCAAAACTCAGACACTGGGCATGGAGACCCCAAAACCTCACAGAGCCAGACCATGGACCCCCCAAAACCCCTCTGAGACTGGGCATGGATCCCCAAAATCCTCTGAGACTGGATATGGACCCCCAAAAACTGCCAGGGACTGAGAGCACAGAACCCCAAAACTTCTGAGACTGGCATGGGCCCCCAAAACCTCTCAGAGCTATGGCAGGGACCCCCCAAAACCTTTCAAAGCCTGGTCATGGAGTCCCTAAACCCTCTCAGAGCCTGGGCATGGGCCCCCCAAAATCCTCTGAGAGTGGATGAGTGGATATGGACCCCAAAATCTGTCAGAGACTGAACATGGACCCCAAAACTTCTGAGCTGGGAATGGACCCCCCAAAATCCTCAGAGACTGGATATGGATCCCCAAAATCCTCTGAGACTGGATATGGATCCCCAAAATCCTCAGAGACTGAACATGGACCCCAAAACTTCTGAGCTAGGAATGGACCCCCAAAATCCTCAGAGACTGGATATGGACCCCAAAATCTGTCAGAGACTGAACATGGACCCCAAAACTTCTGAGCTAGGAATGGACCCCCAAAATCCTCAGAGACTGGATATGGACCCCAAAATCTGTCAGAGACTGAACATGGACCCCAAAACTTCTGAGACTGGGCATGGACCCCCAAAATCCTCAGAGACTGGATATGGACCCCAAAATCCTCTCAGAGCCTGGGCAGGGACCCCCCAAAATCCCCTGAGCCTGGGCATGGAGACTCCAAGTCCCAGAGCCTGGGCACTGTGGGTCACCCCAAAACCCAGCCAAATCCCAACGTGACCCCCCAAAACCCCTCTGAGTGTGGGCATGGACCCTCCCAGAGCCCCCAGAGCCCGGCCATGGCACCCAGGAGGGTTCTGGGGGGGCACAGTGCCCCCCAAACCCGGCGGGGGACGCTCACCCGGCCAAGGTGCCACCCAAGGGTTAAACCTGTCCTGTCCCCCAAATTGGGGACACCCCGAGGGTGGCACCAGCCGTGAGCCCTGGAGGGAGGGGGGTGAGGGTTGGGGTGTCCCCAGCAATGTCCCCCTTCCCGTGGGGTGCCCAAGGGGGGGTCCCCAGAATATGGGGGGTGCCTGAGGGTGGTCCCAGAACACAGAGGGTGCCCAAGAAGGGGTTCCCAAAATTTGGGGTTGCCGGAAGGGGGGGTCCCCAGAACCGGGGGGTGACTGAAGGGGATCCCCAGAACCTGAGGGGGTCCCCAGAACCGGGGGATGACTGAAGGGGATCCCCAGAACCTGAGGGGGGTCCCCAGAACTGGGGGGTGACTGAGGGGGGTCCCCAGAACCTGAGGGGGTCCCCAGAACTGGGGGGTGACTGAAGGGGGTCCCCAGAACCCAGGGGTGCTCCATGGCCAGGGAGTCCACGGGTGCTCCAAAGGGGTCTCCCAAAGCCAGGGGGTCCCACAGCCCAGGAGGAAGGGCCCAAAGGGGGTCCCCAGAAACTGGAGGGTGACTGAGGGGGCGTCCCCAGAACTCAGGGGTGCCAAGGGGGGTGCCCAGAACCCAGGGGTCTCCCAAAGCCAGGGCGTCCCACAGGCGGGGGGAAGGGTCCAAAGGGGGTCCCCAAAGCCAAGGGCCACGCACAAGGGGGGAGTCCCAGCCCCGGGGACTCCCCCACACCCACCTGGTGAGCCCATGGGGGACACGAGCGGAGCACGGAGATCAGCAGAGCCACGAGCCCGGGGCTGGGGGGGACACGGAGGGACACGGGGGGGGGGGGGGTCACAGGCGGCCCCCACCACCCCCAGACCCAATCTGGGGGCTCACCAATCCCCCCGTGTGCCCCCCCCACCCAGGTGACCCCCATAACAACAACGGCACCGTCACCCCCCGCGTCCCCAGGGGACCCCACAGTCCTTCCGGGGGGGGGCGGGGCAGCAGCTCCTGGGGGGTCCCCCAGACCCATCCGGGCCCCCCGGAGCGGCCCAGGGGTGTTTGCCCGGCCACGGCCCGCGGGGACGGGGGGGGGGAACGCGCCGGTGTCCCCCGGTGTCCCCATCCCCCCCGGTGTCCCCCGGGTGTCCCCATCCCCCCCCATCCCCGAGGGGCTCCGTGCAGGGGGGGGCAGGGTGTGGGGGATGGGGCCCGGAATGGGGGGGATCCGGACAGGCCCGGGGGGTCCCGGTGAGGCCCGGGCGGACGAACGGAGCCGCCGGGGACGGGACAGGCCCGGGGGTCCCGCTGAAGCTCGGGGCGGGGACAGGCCAGGCCCGGGGAGGGGCCCGGGGGTCCCGGTGAGACGCGAGGGGGGGCCCGTGAGTCCCGATAAGGCCCGGGGGTCCCGATAAGGCCCGGGGAGAGCGGACAGGCCCGGGGAGGGGCCCGGGGGGTCCCGCTAAGGCCCGGGGAGAGCGGACGGGCCCGAGGAGGAGCCTGGGGGGTCTCGGTGAGGCCGCGGAGGGGTCCGGAGGTCTCGGTGAGGCCCGGTAGGAACGGACAGGCCCGGGGGGTGCCGGTGAGGACCCGAGGGGAGCGGACAGGCCCGGGGAAGGGCTCGGGGGGGTCTCGGTGAGGCCCGGGGAGGGGGCCGGGGGTGTCCCGGTGAAGCCCGATAGGAGCGGACAGGCCCGGGGAGGGGCCCGGGGGATCGCTGCGGTGCGGGCATCAGCAGGCCCGGGGCGGGGGCCGCGGGCAGGGCGGGATGCCGGGGGCAGGGCGGGATGCCGGGGGGGCGGTCCCGGGGGGGTCCCGGGGGGTTCCGGGGGGCCCGCACGCACCGGGCCCGGGCGGGGCGCAGCATCGCGGGCGCGTCCGGCGGCGGGGGGGCGCCCTGCGCGCGGCCGCCTCACGTGACCGCGCGGGGCGGGGCCGCCATGGCAACGGGGGAGGGGCGGGGCCATGGGCAAACGGCGCGCGGGACCGGAGGGGAGGGCGTCGCCATGGCAACGCGCCTGGGGGCGGGGCCATGGCGGCGGGGGCGGGGCCGCGGAGTCGGGAATTCGGGGGTCCCCGGGAATTCGGGGGGTCCCCGGGGGCTTTGAGGGGCGCAGGGAAAGGGACACACGCAGGGCCGGTTCAATAATTTATTTCTCAGAAACAGAGCAAGGGAAGGAGCCCCATAAATGGGGGTGGGGGGCACACAGGCCCCCACAAATGGGGGACAGGGGGGGATCAGCCCAGCAGGCCCCGCCCCCCCGGGGGGTCGCACCGGGCCGGGGTCCTCCCCTGCCCCCCGGGAATTGCAGTAAAGGGGAGGGAGCCCCCCCAGGTCCCACACGGAGGGGGGGCAGGGAGTGGCCCCCAGCCCCATTAGGAACGGGAGTGGGGGCTGCACCCCCAGTCATGAGTGGGGGTCCCCTTCCCCCCCCCCCCCCCCCCCCCCCGCCGGGCAAGTAGTGTTTGACCCCTCCCAGCTTGGGGAGGGGGCAGAAGGGTCCCAGAACCCCTTGTGCAGGGTGGGGGGGGGCACCCCCAGACCCCCCCAGTTCTGGGACCGAGCCCCCCAGACCCCTTTGCTTAAAGTTAAGGCACTTGAACAGTGGAACCCCCACTGTGGGGGGGCGCTGTGGGGGTGTTGGGTGGGGGCAGCACCCCTTGGGTGGGGGGGGTTTGGTCCCGCGGGGGGGGGGGGCGCTGGGCCCCTCCTCAGCGAAGATGTTGGTGATGAAGTCGAGGAAGCGCTTGGCGTATTGCTCGGGGTGCACCGTGGAGATCTCGGCTCCGGCCTGGGGGGGCAGCGGCTCAGAGCCCCCCCAAAACAGAGCCTGACACCCCTGGGAACGACCCCCCAGCCCCCTAGAGCCCCCCTGGGAACGACCCCAGCCCCCCTGACACCCCTGGGAACGACCCCCAGCCCCTCTGACACCCCCTTGGAACACCCCCCCAGCCCCCCCCTGGGAA
>NC_086224.1:2772877-2914787 GCF_035770615.1 Melospiza melodia melodia
TAGTAAAACCCCAGTTCAACCCTAGAAAAATCCAAATGAAATCCCAATTAACCCCCAATTAAACCCCAGTTCAATCCCAGTTAGACCCCAGTAAAATCCCAGTTCAACCCCAGTAAAATCCCAATAAAATCTCAATAAAATCCCAATAAAAAAAATCCCAGGAAAAACAATTCCAGGATATTCTGGGATGAATTCCAGGGCTTTTATTTCTTTTATCTTATTTTATTTTCTTTATCTTATTTTATTTTATTTATTTTGTTTTAATTTTTTGGGGATAAATCCCTGGAAAAAACAACTCCAGGATATTCTGGAATGAATTCCATGGGTTTTATCCTCATTTTATTTTAATTTTTTGGGATAAATCCCAGGAAAAACAACTCCAGGACGTTCTGGGATCAGGCTCCAGCTGCTTTATTCCCATTTTATTTTAATTTTTTGGGATAAATCCCAGGAAAAACAACTCCAGGATATTCTGGGATCAGGCTCCAGCTGCTTTCTCCAGCTTTTATTTGAATTTTTTTTAGGATTTTTTTAATTTCGATCCCAAACTGGAGCAGCTCCCTCGGGAAGAATCCCAAAAACTCCTCCCGGCTCTGCCCTTGGATAACCCCGAAATTCCTGAGGTGGAAAAATCCCAAAAATTCCTCAGGGATCCCAAAGGGAAAATCCCAAATTTTTGAGTCCCCTCTCAGCGGGAAATTTTGGGGTTTTGGGGTGAAATTCCCTCAAAATTTCAGGGAACGGGAGGAGATTTTAGATGGAAAATTCCCCAAAATTTTCCCAAAAAAAATCCCCAAAAAAAGACCAGGAATTGGGGAGGGGGAGCCCAAAAATCAGGGACCCCCCCCCACCAAAAGGGAAAAGGACCCCCCAAAAAAATCAAGGGACCCCCCCAAAAATCAGGGACCCCCCCCAAAAGGGAAAAGGAACCCCAAAAATCAGAGACCCCCCCTAAAAGGGAAAAGGACCCCCCAAAAAAATCAAGGGACCCCCCCCAAAAATCAGGACCCCCCCCCAAAAGGGTCAAGGACCCCCCAAAAATCAGAGACCCCCCCCCAAAAATCAGGGACACCCCCTAAAAGGGAAAAGGACCCCCAAAAAAATCAAGGGACCCCCCAAAAAATCAGGAACCCCCCTAAAGGGGACCCCCTCAAAAAATCAAGGACCCCCCCCCAAAAATTAGAGACCCCCAAAATCAGAGACCCCCCCAAAAAATCAGAGCCCCCCCCCAAATTAGAGCACCCCTAAAAGGCACAAGGACCCCCCCCCAAAAATCAGAGACCCCAAAAATCAGAGACCCCCCCCAAAAAATCAGAGCACCCTAAAAGGCACAAGGACCCCCCCAAAAATCAGAGACCCCTAAAAGGGACAGGGACCCCCCCCCAAATACAGCTGAGACCCCCCCTCAATTACAGCCCAAAAATCAGAGACCCTCTCCAAAAAATCAGAGCCCCCTAAAAAGCACAAGGACCCCCCCAAATATCAGAGACTCCAAAAATCAGAGACCCCCCCAAAAAAATCAGAGCACCCTAAAAGTCCCAAGGACCCCCCTAAAAATCAGAGACCCCCCCAAAAAAAAATCGGAGCACCCTAAAAGGCACAAGGACCCCCCTCCCAAATACAGCCGAGACCCCCCTCAATTACAGCCCAAAAATCAGAATCCCCTAAAAGGCACAAGGACCCCCCCCCCAAAAAATCAGAGACCCCAAAAATCAGAGACCACCCCCCCAAAAGAAATCAGAGTCCCCCTAAAAGGGACAGGAGCCCCCCCCCCAAAAAACAGCCTGGACCCCCCAAAAAATCAGGAACCCCCCCTCAAATAGAGCCCAGACCCCTCCCCAATATCAGACACCCCCCTCAAAAATACAGCCGGGAATCCCCCCCAAACACAGCCCTGACAGTGCTGGGGGGACACGACCCCCCCTCAAATAGAGGAGACCCCCCCTCAAATCCAGCACTGAGACCCTCAGGGACCCCTCCCCAAAATCCCCAGAGGGGGACGCGAGCACCCCCAAAATCAGAGCCCGCCAAAATTCCTGAGGGGACACGGAGCCCCCCCTCAAAAAACAGTGCTGACACCCCCGGAGGGACACGACCCCCCCTCAAATCCAGCCCTGACACCCTCAGGGACCCCTCCCCAAATTCCGAGCCCGCCAAAACCCCCTGAGGGTGTCCGGGGTCCGCGCCCCCCCCTCAGAAAATGAAGGGACACGAACCCCCATAATCAGAGCCCGCCAAAATTCCTGAGGGGACACGGAGCCCCCCCCCCCCCCCTTAAAAAACAGCGCTGACACCCCCGGGGGGACACGACCCCCCTCAAATCCAGCCCTGACACCCTCAGGGACCCCTCCCCAAATTCCGAGCCCGCCAAAACCCCCTGAGGGTGTCAGAGGGACGCGACCCCCCCTCAGAAATTGAGGGGAGCGACCCCCCCCAAAAATCAGAGCCCGCCAAAATTCCTGAGGGGACACGGATCCCCCCCCCCCCCCTTAAAAAATACCGCTGACACCCCCGGGGGGACACGACCCCCCTCAAATCCAGCCCTGACACCCTCAGGGACCCCTCCCCAAATTCTGAGCCCGCCAAAACCCCCTGAGGGTGTCCGGGGTCCGCGCCCCCCCCTCAGAAAATGAAGGGACAACGAACCCCCAAAATCAGAGCCCGCCAAAATTCCTGAGGGGACACGGAGCCCCCCTTCAAAAAACAGCGCTGACATCTCCAGGGGGACACGACCCCCCCTCAAATCCAGCCCTGACACCCTCAGGGACCCCTCCCCAAATTCCGAGCCCGTCAAAACCCCCTGAGGGTGTCAGGGGGATGCGAGCGCCCCCCTCAGAAAAGACCCCTCAAGACCCCCCAAAATCCAGACCTGAGGGGAGAAACACGCCCCCTCCCCCCAAAATAACCAGACCCCCCTCAAATCCAGCCCTGAGATCCTCAGGGACCCCTCCCCAAATTCCGAGCCCGCCAAAACCCCCTGAGGGTGTCAGGGGGACGCGCCCCCTCTCAGAACAGCACCCCCAAAAAAACACAGCTGGGGAGACACAACCCCCCCGCAAAAAGAGGAGACCCCCCTCAAATCCGGCCCTGACACCCTCAGGGACCCCTCCCCCAAATTCCGAGCCCGCCAAAACCCCCTGAGGGTGTCAGGGGGGCGCGCCCCCCCTCAGAAGAGCCCCCGCCGCCCCTCCCTCACCCGGACGCCCCCAACCCATCCCGGGGGGTCACCGCGCCCCCCCCCGCCCCCTCCCGGTGCTCGGACACCCCCGTGAGGCCGCGCCTCCCCTCCCCGCCCCGCTCTCTCAGGCCCGGCCCGCGCGGCGCTCGCTCTCACCGGCGGGGCCGCGGCGGGCTCGGGAGGCCCCCCCGGGGCTGGGGGGGGGCGGCGCGGCGGTGCCGGTGCCGGTGCGGGGGGGTCCGGGGGGGTCCGGGCGCGGCGGCGGCGGCGGCTCCTGAGGAGGCCCCGGGGCCCCCCCCCCCCCCGCCCCCGCCACTTCCGGCCCCGCGCCGCGCGCCGAGAGCATCGAGCGGCCGGCAGGGCAAGGGGAGAGCGCCGAGAGAGTCGATGGGGCACGGAGGGCGGGGGGGGGGGGTGAAGAGCGCGGAGAGAATCGAGCGGGGAGTGCCGAGCGAGTCGATGGGGCGGGGGGTTGATAACGGGGATTGATATCGGGGTTGATAACAGGGATTGATAACGGGATTGATAACGGGAGTGAGAACGGGGAGTGAGAATGGGGATTTATAATGGGGATTGATAGCGGGATCAAGAATGGGAGTGAGAGCAGGGATTGATACCGAGGATTGATAAAGGGGATCGATAACGGGGATCAGGGGGTTATTTGGGGTCAGGAGGTTCCTGTGGGGTCACAGGGCCCTATAGGACCAAGGGATCCCATAGGATCAGGGGGTCCCATAGGGTCAGGAGGGTTTTTAGGGTCAGGGGCTTACACAGGGTCACAGGGCCTGTAGGGTCAGGGCATTATTAGGATCAAAGGGTCCCATAGGGTCAAGGGGTCCCATGGGGTCACAGGGCCCTATAGGATCAGGGGATCCCAATAGGATCAGGGGCTTCCATCATGCTATGGGGTCCCATGGGGTCCCAGTGTCCTATAGGGTCAGGGGTCCCAGGGGGTTATTTAGGGTCAAGGGTCCCATTGGTCCCTATAGGGTCAGGGGTCCCAGTGTCCTATAGGGTCAGGGGTCCCAGGGGTTATTTAGGGTCAAGGGTCCCATTGGTCCCTATAGGGTCAGGGGTCCCATTGGTCCCTGTAGGGTCAGGGGTCTCAGGGGTTCCTATATGGTCAGGGGGTTATTTAGGGTCAGGGGGTCCCAATAGGATCAGGGGGTTCCATCATACCATGGGGTCCTATGGGGTCCCAGTGTCCTATAGGATCAGGGGTCCCACAGGGTCACGGGGTCAGAGTCCTATAGGGTCAGGGGTTATTTAGGGTCAGGGGTCCCATAGGTCCCTATAGGGTCTGGGGTCCCATTGGTCCCTATAGGGTCAGGGGGTCCCTATAGGGTCAGGGGTCCCATAGGTCCCTATAGGGTCAGGGGGTCCCTATAGGGTCAGGGGTCCCATAGGTCCCTATAGGATCAGGGGTCCTACGGGGTCACAGGGTCCTATAGGGTCAGGGGTCCCATAGGTTCCTATAGGATCAGGGATACCAGGGGTTCCTGTAGAGTCAGGGGGTCCCTATAGGGTCTGGGGTCCCAGTGTCTCATAGGGTCAGGGGTCCCATTGGTCCCTATAGGGTCAGGGGGTCCCTATAGAGTCAGGGGTCCCATAGGTCCCTATAGGGTCAGGGGTCCTATGGGTCCCTATAGGGTCAGGGGTCCCATGGGTCCCTATAGGGTCAGGGGTCCCACGGGGTCACGGGGTCCTATAGGGTCAGGGGTTATTTAGGGTCAGGGGTCCCAGGGGTCCCTATAGGGTCTGGGGTCCCATTGGTCCCTATAGAGTCAAGGGTCCCATTGGTCCCTATAGGGTCTGGGGTCCCATTGGTCCCTATAGGGTCAGGGGGTCCCAGAACCGCCCCCACCCCCCATCCCCCCCCGCCCTCACTGCCCCAGGAAGGCACCGAACCCATAAAAGTTCCCAAATCTTTATGGCAGGAGGCACTTTCACACATCGGGGTGTAAAACCGGGGCCATAAATCCCCGAGGCCATAAAACCCTGAGGCCATAAAAGTGTGGGGGCCATAAAACCCTGCTGACCTTCGAGCTGTGGGGCTGCAGGAGCCCGCAGGATCCTTCGGGGCCGCAGAAATCTTTGGGGTCACCAGAACCCTTTGGGGTTCATTAAAATCCTCTGGAGTCCATAAAATCTTTTGGAGTCCATAAAATCTTTTAGGGAGCCATAAAATCCTTTGAGGGGCCATAAAAACCTTTTGGGGTCTGTGGATTCTTTGGGGTCTATAAAAACCTTTTGGGGTCTGTGGAACCTTTTGGGGTCAATAGAAGCTGGGGGTCTGCAGGACATTTGGGGTCTGCAGGACATTTTGGGGTCTATAGAACCCATTGGGGTCTGTAAGGGCACTTTGGGGCCATGGAATCCTTTAGGGTCTGTAGGACCTTTTGGGGTCTGCAGGGCACTTTGGGGTCTGCAGGACATTTTGGGGTCTGCAGGACATTTTGGGGTCTGTAGGACATTTTGGGCCATGGAACCCATGGGGGTCTGCAGGACATTTTGGGGTCTGCAGGACTCTTGGGGTCCATAGGACACTTTGGGGTCTGCAGGATCTTTTGGGGTCTCTAGCACATTTTAGGGTCTCTAGGACACTTTGGGGCCATGGAACCCATTGGGGTCTGCAGGACTCTTTGGGTCTGTAGGACATTTTAGGGTCTGTAGGACATTTTAGGGTCTGTAGGACATTTTAAGGTCTCTAGGATATTTTAGGGTCTGTAGGACATTTTGGGGTCTGTAGGACTCTTGGGGGTCTCTAGGACATTTTAGGGTCTCTAGGACATTTTGGGGTCTGTAGGACACTTTGGGGTCTGCAGGACTCTTTGAAGCCATGGAACCCTTTAGGTTCCACACATCCCATTGATCTCCAGGGATCCCTGATGTCCCCAATGTCCCTCAGCAGGTGACGGTGACACTGAGCCAGTGCCAGGCCTTGCTGAGGACCCTGTGCAGGTCCCGGATGTCCCCGATGTCCCCGATGTCCCTCAGCAAGTGACGGTGACACTGACCTGGTGCCAGGCCTTGCTCAGGTTCCAGATGGGCCCCACGGTGTCGGGTTGGACATCGTACCTCTGATGTCCCCAATGTCCCTGCTGTGTACCCGATGTCCCCAATGTCCCCCACACCCCAATGTCCCCAAGGCCCTGATGATGTCCCTCACTTGGTGACGGTGAGGGACCCAGTGCCAGGCGTTGCTCAGGACCCCGCGCAGGTTCCAGATGTCCCCAACGTCCCGATGTCCCTGCTGTACCTGACGTCCCCGATGTCCCCAATGCCCCGATGTCCAGGTGACAGCGTCCCTCACTTGGTGACGGTGACGCTGACCCCGTGCCAGGCCTTGCTCAGGTTCCAGATGGGCCCCACAGTGTCCGGTTGGACGTCGTACCTCTGATGTCCCCAATGTCCCCGATGTCCCCAATGTCCCCAATACTCCGATGTCCCCAATGTCCCCGATGTCCCTGCTGTGTCCCCGATGTCCCCAATACCCCGATGTCCCCAATACCCCAATGTCCCCAATGTCCCCGATGTCCCCAATGTCCCCGATGTCCCCAATGTCCCCAACACCCCAATGTCCCTGCTGTGTCCCCGATGTCCCCAATACCCCAATGTCCCCAACACCCCAATGTCCTTCACTTGGTGACGGTGACACTGACCCGGTGCCAGGCGTTGCTGAGCAGGTTCCAGATGGGCCCCACGGTGTCGGGTTGGACGTTGTAGCTCTGATGTCCCTGGTGTCTGTCCCCAGTGTCCCCAATGTCCCTGCTGTGTCCCCAATGTCCCCAAAGCCCCAATACCCCAATGTCCTGGTGTCCCTCACTTGGTGACGGTGACGTGGTGCCAGGCGTTGCTCAGGACCCCTCTGAGGTTCCAGATGGGCCCCACGGTGTCGGGTTGGATGTCGTACCTCTGATGTCCCCAACGTCCCTGCTGTGTCCCCGATGTCCCCAATGTCCTGGTGTCCCTCACTTGGTGACGGTGACACTGAGCCGGTGCCAGGCATTGCTGAGGACCCCTCTCAGGTTCCAGATGGGCCCCACGGTGTCGGGTTGGACGTTGTAGCTCTGATGTCCCTGGTGTCCCCAGTGTCCCCAATGTCCCTGCTGTGTCCCCAATGTCCCCAATACCCCAAAACCTCAATACCCTGATGTCCCCAAGGATGTCCCTCACTTGGTGACGGTGACACTGACCCGGTGCCAGGCGTTGCTCAGGACCCCTCTCAGGTTCCAGATGGGCCCCACGGTGTCGGGTTGTACCTCTGATGTCCCCAATGTCCCCAAAGCCCCAAAGCCTCAATACCCTGATGTCCCCAAGGATGTCCCTCACTTGGTGACGGTGACGGGGACGCGGTGCCAGGCGTTGCTCAGGACCCCTCTCAGGTTCCAGATGGGCCCCACGGTGTCGGGCTGGACGTTGTAGCTGCGGTCCACGGCCTTGCAGACGATCTCCAGCCGCGCCCCCGCGGGCACCGGCGCCCGCAGCTCCCACAGCGCCCAGGCCCAGCCCCGGCCCCGCTCCGGCCGCGGGCCCAGCTCGGCCTCGCGCCACGTCCGGCCCCCGTCCAGCGACACGTCCACCTGTGAGACAGAGATAATTACCGTGCAGATGGCTAATTAGTGTTAATTAGTGTTAGTTAATTGGCGTTGAGCCGCATCTGGGCCGCTGTCCAGCGACACCTCTCCCTTTCCCCGTTTCTTCCACCCCGTCCCGTTCCCTCATCCTATCCCGCACCCCACTCCCTCCATTTCTCCCCATCCCCGTTTCCCGTCCCTGCCCCATTCCTACCCCATTTCTCATCCCCATTTTCCCCCAATCTCCTTTGCCCCATCCCACTCTCCCATCCCCATTGTTCCCATCCATCCTCCTTTTCCTATCCCATTTTTCCCACCCCATTCCCCATCCCATTCCCATTTGCCCACCCTATTCCCGTTCCCCTTTCCCCCCACCCCATTTTTCCCCCCACCCCATTCCCCCATTCCCCATTTCCATTCCCATCCCCATTCCCCATCCTTGCCCCATTTTCCTCACCCCATTTCCCCCCATCCCCGTTCCCCTCTCCCCCATCCCCATTCTCCCACCCCATCCCCTTTCCCCCCACCCCATTTCCCCCATTCTCGTTCCCATTTTCCTCACCCCATTTCCCCCCATCCCCGTTCCCCTCTCCCCCATCCCCATTCTCCCACCCCATCCCCTTTCCCCCCACCCCATTTCCCCCATTCTCGTTCCCATTTTCCCCCACCCCATTTCCCCCCATCCCCGTTCCCCTTTCTCCCATCCCCATTCTCCCACCCCACCCCATTTCCCCCTCTCCCCTTTCCCCCCACCCCATTCCCCCACTCCCCATTTCCATTCCCATCCCCATTTCCCATCCTTGCCCCATTCCCCTCTCCCCTTTCCCTCCACCCCATTTCCCCCCCGCCCCATTCTCGTCCCCTTTGCCCCCACCCCATTTTTCCCCTCCCCTTTCCCCACTCACCCTGACCACCTCCCTTCCTCCTCCGCTCCACGCGTATCCCTTCACCGTCAGCTCCCCGGCGGGCACGGCCGCTCCGGGCCGGGGCTCGGTGATCGCCGACTGCACCGGCAGCTCCTGGATGGCGGGCGCGGCCCGGAAATCCACGGAATCCCAATCCACGGAGGGACAGAAGCCCTTGTAGTCGTTCTGCTGCCAGTGGCTCGGGCTCTCCTCGGGCGACACCGCCACGCTCCGCAGCCACTTCACGCTCCGCGCCCCGACCACGCCGGGCACCACCACGCGCACCGGGAAGCCGTGATCCCGGGGCAGCTCCCGCCCGTTCATCTCGTACGCCAGCAGCACCTCGGCGTCGGCGCTCAGCGCCCGTTTTAACGGGATGGACGCTCCGTACGGCGTCCCCGAAGCGTCCGCGTCCAGCCCTTCGAAGCACACGTGCCACTCGCCGTTCTCGGCGCCGTCGCGGACACCGGCGGCCAGCAGCACGTCCCGGAGCCGCGCCCCGCCCCAGCGCGCCGTGCTGATGGCACCGATATCCCACGCCAGCCCTTTGACCGGGCGGACCCGGCTCATCTCGGACCTCCGGTTACCGGCGCACTGCAGCGTGGCCGTCACCTCGTGCTTCGGGAAGCGCCGCCGCAGCTCCGACAGCGACAGCGACAACGCGCGGCCGCCGGGCCCCTCCACGCGCAGCCGGTAGGACGCCGGTTCCACGGCGGGCACCGGGAGGTGGTTGCGGGTGAAGAAGAGCTCGTTGGGCGTCAGGAAGCTCTGCGTGAGCAGCTCCGGGGGCGGCTCGGCGTTGAAAGGCTTCAAGCTGTTCACCCGCAGCGCGGGGTGGCGCGGGGGGTCCCCGGCGAACGGGTCCGCGCTGTCCGCCGGCGGCGGCGCCGCCTCCTCGGGGCTCAGCTCGCCCACTTTGTAGTCGCGGAGCAGCTCCAGGACGTGGGGCTGGCTGTGCACGGCGTAGAGAGCCCAGAAAGGCTCCAGGGCCCCGCCGGCCGCCAGCAGGATCTTGTCCGGTCCCCCCGGGTGCAGCTCCACGAATTCGGTAACGTCGAACACGTCGGTGCCGTAGGTGACCCACACGCGATCCGCCGGGGTGCGGTGCTGCGCCACCTCCGCCCGCGTGTAACGGGGGAACGGCGGGGCGGGGGCGGCCTGGGCGGCCTGGGCGGTCTGCGGGCACCGGGAGGGTCAGCGGGACCCAGCCGTGATCCCGGTGTCACCCCGGTCCTCTATCTCCCTGTCCCGGTGTCACCCGCGCCCGGGATCCCGGTGTCACCCTGTCCTGGATCCCGGTGCCACCCCTGCCCCCGTATCCCGCTGTTCTGGTGTAACCCTGCCCGGTGTCCCGGTGTCACCCCTGTCCCGGTGTCACCCTTGTCCGGGATCCCGGTGTCCCGGTGTCACCCCCGCTCCTGTCCCGGTGTCACCCCTGCCCGGGATCACTCTGTCCCGGTTTCACCCTTGTCCCGGTGTCACCCCTCCCCACGATCTCCTGGTGCTGGTGTCACCCCTGTCCTGGTGTCACCTCTGCCCCGAGATCCCGCTGTGCTGGTGTCACCCTATCCCGGATCCCTCAGTCCCGGTGTCACCCTGTGTCCCGGTGTCACCCTGTCCCCGGGATTCCCCTGTCCCGGTGTCACCCCTGTCCTGGGATCCCGGTGTCACCCCTGCCCCGGGATACCCTGTCCCGGTGTCACCCCTGTCCTGGGATCCCGGTGTCACCCCTGCCCCGGGATACCCTGTCCCGGTGTCACACCTGCTCAGGATCTTCCTGTCCGGGATCCCGATGTCCCGGTGTCACCCCGCTTCTGTCCCGGTGTCACCCCTGCCCGGGATCCCCCTGTCCCGGTGTCACCTCTGTCCCGGTATCAGCCCCGCTTCAGGATCTCTCTTCCCTGGTGTCACCCCTGTCCCGATGTCACCCCCTTTGCCGGGATCCCGCTGTCCCGGGATGCCCCCGTCCCGGTGTCAACTCCTCTTCAGGATCCTCCTGTCCCGGTGTCACCTCCACCCCCGTGTCACCCTGTCCCGGTGTCACCTCCACCCCCGTGTCACCCTGTCCCGGTGTCACCTCCACCCCCGTGTCACCCTGTCCCGGTGTCATCCTGTCCTGGGATTCCTCTATCCCGGTGTCACCCCTGCCCCCGGATCCCGCTGTCCCCGTGTCACCCCTGCCCCGGATCTTCCTGTGCCGGTGTCACCCCTGTCCCGGTGTCCCCCCCTGTCCCGGTGTCCCCCCCTGTCCCGGTGTCACCTCCGCCCCGGTGTCACCCCTGTCCCGGTGTCACCCCTGTCCGGGATTCCTCTGCCCCCGTGTCACCCCTGCCCCGGATCCTCCTGTCCCGGTGTCACCCCTGTCCCGGTGTCACCCCCGCTCCAGGATCTCCCTGTCCCGGTGTCACCCCCCCGCCCCGGGATCCTTCCCCCGGTGCCACCCCGTCCCCAGGATGTCCCTTTCCTGGTGTCACCCTGTCCCGGATTCCTCTGTCCCGGTGTCACCCTGCCTCGGGATGCCCCGCTCCTGGTGCCACCCCGGTTCTGGGTTCCCGCTGTCCCGGTGTCACCCCGGTCCCGGTGTCACCCCCTGCTCGGGATCCCTTTCCCGGTGCCACCTTTTCCCCTGGTGCCACCACCCCCGTTCTGGGTTCCGCTGTCCCGGTGCCACCCCCTTCCCCCGGGATCCACCCCCGCTGCCACCCCCCCTCCGTTCCCGCTGTCCCGGTGTCACCTCTCCCCGGGATCCGCCCCTCCGGTGCCGCCTCCCGCCGGGATCCAACCCCACCCCGGTGTCCCCGGCACGGGGACGGACCCCGAGCTGCGCCCGCCCCTCCCGGTGCCACCGCCCCCGGTGTCGCTCACCCTCCGCCGCCGCTCTCCGTAGGCCACAACGACTCCGAGCCCGAGCAGCGCCGCCAGCACCGGGGCCGCTCCTCGGTGTCCCCCCGGTGCCGCTCCTCGGTGTCCCCCCGGGTTCCCTTCCCGGTGTCCCCCCGGTGTCGCTTCCCGGTGTCCCTCCGGGGCCGCGCTACCGGCGGCCAACCGGGAGCAGCCGCGGGGCAGCCGCATCAGCGGCGGGAGCCTGCGGGGACAGCGGGGTCACAGCGGCCCCGGGACACCGGGGGGACACCGGGGGGACACCGGGAGCCCCCCGTTCCTACCTGCGGCCGGCCATGGCCCGGAGCAGCAGCATCGCGGCGGCGGCGGCGGGACGGGAGAGCGCGGCTGGGGCGGGCACCGGACACCGGGTACCGGGAAACGGCTCCGGTGGCGCTGCCGGGGAAAGCGAAAATCAGCGGCTCTGCTGCGACACAACCGCGCTCGGTTTCCGCTGCGCTTCTGCCCTTCCGTGACCCCAGCACCGTTCCCAGCCCGGTGCCCGGTGTGTCCCCACCCAGTCGGTGCCGGTTGGTCCCGGTGTTTCCCAGCTCCATCCCGGTCCCCGTTGTCCCCAGCCCGCTCGGTCCCGGTTGTCCCCTCCCCAACCCTGTCCCGATCCCGGTCCCGGTTTTTCCTGCTCCCAGCGCCATCCCGGTCCCGGTTGTCCCCTCCCCAACCCCATCCTGGTCCCCGTTGTCCCCTGCCCGGTTGTTCCCGGTTTTTCCCAGTTCCATCCCGGTCCCCGTTGTCCCCTCCCCCAGCTCCATCCCGGTTCCGATTTTCACTTTCCCCGCCGCCATCCCGGTCCCGGTTCTCCCCTCCCCAGCCGCCATCCCGGCTCCGGTTCTCCCCTCCCCAGCCCCATCCCGGTCCCGGTTGTCCCCGCCGTAGGCCGAGGCCACCCCCGGTTGTCCCCAAACCGCCTCCCGGTCCCGTTGTTTTCTCGCAGCCCCAACGGGTTCCCGCTTTTCCCTCCCTCAGCCCCACCCCGATCCGGTTTTCCCGCCCTGTTCCCATCCCGGTTTTTCCCTCTCCCGGTTGTTCCCGCTCCCGGTTGTCCCCGCCGCGCACCTGCGTAACGGTTCCGGTCCCGCGATGTCGCCGTGGGCGCGGCCCCTTTAAGAGGGGGGCGATGGGCGTGGCCTCGAGGAGAGCGCGACTCGCCTGGCCACGCCCCTCTGTTTACTTTAACGGGGGCCCAGTGGGCGTGGCCTCGCTCAGGGTGGGCCCCACCACCGCCGGTTTAAAACGGCAACACCACGCCAACCACCGGGGGTCTTCAAGCGGCCCCGCGGATTTAAAGGGGCAGCGCAGCCCGAAATTCCCGCTGGGAATTTGGGGGAAAAAAAACGGGAAAAAAGGGAAAAAACCGGGAAAAAATAGGAGCCAGCAGGCAGCTGTGAACTCTGATAAGCGTTATCAGGGCAGGGCCGCGAGCTGGCAGCGGCTGCTGGCACCGGGTGGCGCCGGTGTTGTCGCCTGTCCCCTCCCTTGGCACACAAAAAGTTGGGAATTTTCGCTTTTTTGGGATTTTTCCTGTTTTTTTTTTTGTCCTTGTTGTTTTTTTTTTTACTTTACATTAAATACACGGTAAATCAGCGCCCCGAGGGTGTGGCCACCACGATTGTTATTTCACGGCGAGGGAGGAGCTTCCCAAAGCGAGGAGAAAAAAACAACGGAAACGAACCGAGGAGAGAAAGAAAATCCGAGGGGAAAAGGCGGAAAAAGAGAGAAAAAAAGGGAAAAAAAGGAGAAAAAAAAAAAAAAAGGAAATAAAATAAAACAAAAGGGTGGCAGGAGCTGCGGTGTCACCGTTTGGGTCACCACTTTGGGGACAGCGATGTCACCAAGTGCAGAGGCTTTGGAGCACTGGGAATGTCCCCAAGGTGGCCCCGGGAATGTCCCCAAAGTGGCCTTGGGAATGTCCCCAAAGTGGCCTCAAGGTGGCCCTGGGAATGTCCCCAAGGTGGCCCCGGGAATGTCCCCAAAGTGGCCTCAAGGTGGCCCTGGCAGTGTCCCCAAGGTGGCCCTGGGAATGTCCCCAGTGTCCCAAGGTGGCCCTGAGGTGGCCCCGGGAATGTCCCCTAAGTGTCCCCAAGGTGGCCCCAGGAATGGCCCTCAGGTGTCCCCAAGGTGGCCCCGGGAATGTCCCCAAAATGGCCTCGAGGTGGCCCCAGGAGCGTCCCCAAAGTGGCCTCGGGAATGTCCCCAAGTGGTCCCCAAGGTGGACCCGGGAATGTCCCCAAGGTGGCCCTGAGGTGGCCCTGGGAGTGTCCCCAAGGTGGCCTTGGGAGTGTCCCCAAGATGAACCTGGGAGTGTCCCAAAAGTGTCCCTGGGAATGGCCCTGAGGTGTCCCCAAGGTGGCCTTGGGAGTGTCCCTGGGAGTGTCCCCAAGGTGTCCCCAAGATGGCCCTGGGAGTGTCCCTGGGAGTGTCCCCAAGGTGTCCCCAGGGGTGGGGACAGGGCAAGGACCCAGCGGGCTCTGTCACCACCCTGGGGACACCAATGTCACCAAGTCCAGAGGCTCTGGAACAGTAGGAATGTCCCCAGAATGTCCCCAAGGTGGCCCGGGAATGTCCCCAAGGTGGCTCTGGGAATGTCCCCAAGGTGGCTCTGGGAATGTCCCCAAGGTGGCCCCAGAATGTCCCCAAGGTGGGCCCAGGAATGTCCCCAAGGTGACCCTGGAAATGTCCCCAAGGTGTCCCCAGAATGTCCCCAAGGTGGCTCTGGGAATGTCCCCAAGGTGTCCCCAGAATGTCCCCAAGGTGGGCCCAGGAATGTCCCCAAGGTGACCCTGGAAATGTCCCCAAGGTGACCCTGGAAATGTCCCCAAGGTGGGCCCAGGAATGTCCCCAAGGTGACCCTGGGAATGTCCCCAAGGTGTCCCCAGAATGTCCCCAAGGTGACCCTGGAAATGTCCCCAAGGTGGCTCTGGGAATGTCCCCAAGGTGGCTCTGGGAATGTCCCCAAGGTGTCCCCAGGGGCTTCATCCGGGACCGGCTCCCTCCACCCCACAGCCGCCACCCCCCGTGCCCGAGGGGACAATTCTGGGTGTCCCCAAGTCGGGGTGTCCCCAAATCCTCAGGTGCCACCACTTTGGGGTGTCCCAGATTTTGGGGTGTCCCCACTCGGGTGGCAGCACCCCAGGTGTCCCCTGGACAGGGTTGGGGACACCGAGGGCGCAGAAGGGACAAGGACAAAGGGACAAAGGGCAGGGGGTGGCCCTGCTGTCCCCTCGCTGTCCCCTCGCTGTCCTCTCACTGCCACCCTGGGGACACGGGGACAGAGCCAGGGCACGTCTGAGCGTGAAGGGCAAAGAGGGACAGGGACAAACTGGGGACACTGGGAGGGGACTGGGGACACCCGAGGGGTGGCCCTGGCTGGGAACACCTGGGGACATCGAGGCCACCACAGAGGGGACATTGGGGCCACCACGGCTGGGGACACTTGGGGACATCGAGGCCACCACTGGGACCGCTGAGGGGACATCGGGGCCACCACAGAGGGGACATTGAGGGGACATCGGGGCCACCACAGAGGGGACATCGGGGCCACCAGAGAGTGGACATTGAGGGGACACTGAGGGGACATTGGGGCCACCACAGAGGGGACATTGAGGGGACATTGAGGGGACATCGGGGCCACCACAGAGGGGACATCGGGGCCACCACAGAGGGGACATTGGGGCCACCAGAGAGTGGACATTGAGGGGACACTGAGGGGACATTGGGGCCACCACAGAGGGGACATTGAGGGGACATTGAGGGGACATTGAGGCCACCATGGCTGGGAACACCTGGGGACATTGTGGCCACCACTGAGGGGACATCAAGGCCACCACTGGGACGAGCTGGGGGATGTCACCTGGGGGACATTGAGGCCACCACCAGGATCATTGAGGGGACATTGGGGCCACCATGGCTGGGACATCAAGGCCACCACTGGCACCACCTGGGGACGTCACCTGGAGGGCCACCATGGCTGGGACGCGTGGGGGACATCATGGCCACCACTGGGACCACTGAGGGGACATTGTGGTCATCACTGGGATCATTGAGGGGACATCGAGGCCACCATTGGGACCACCTGGGGGACGTCACCTGGGGGGTGACCATGGCTGAGGACACTGAGGGGACATCCCTGTGGACTGACCACGGCCAGGATCATTCAGGGGACATCCCTGGGAGGTGACCATGGCTGGGGACACTGAGGGGACACCCCTGTGGAGTGACCATGGCCAGGATCATTCAGGGGACATCCCTGGGAGGTGACCATGGCCAGGGTGACCATGGGGACATCCCAACAAAGCCACCCCAGCTCCCACAGCAGTGTCCCCCCAGTGTCCCCTCAGTGTCCCCAAGCACTTGGGCTCTCACACGGTGCCACCACAGCTCCTGTCCCACCAAAACCCCCCAGAGACCCCCAGGGGGGCTCCTGGGACCCCCAAATCCCAGGGTCAAGGTGGATCTAGGAGGGATCTGGAGGAATCTGGAGGAATCTGGGGGGGATCCAGGAGGATCTGGGGGTGTCCACGAGGGATCCACAGGGGGCTCTGGGACCCCCAGATCCTGGGATCCAGGAGGACCTGGGGGGGGATCCAGGAGGGATCCATGGGGAGCAACCAAAACCCCCCAGAGACCCCTGGGGACCTCCTGGGACCCCCAAATCCCGGGGTCAAGGTGGATCTAGGAGGGATCTGGAGGAATCTGGGGGTGCCCAGGGGGGATCTGGGGGTGTCCAAGCGTCCGAGGCCCCGCGGGGTCCCCGAGAGTCCAGTCCTGGACACGGTGCCACCAGAGAGGGATCTGAGGAGATCTGAGGAGATCTGAGGGATCCAGGAGGGGCTGGTGGAGCCAGGAGGGACCTGGTGAATCCAAGAGGGATCTGGTGGAGCCTGGAGGGATCTGGAGGATCCTGGTGGAGTCTGGAGGATCCAGGAGGGATCTGAAGGATCCGTGTGAAATCTGGAAGGTCCAGGTGGGATCTGGAGGATCCAGGAGGGATCTGGGGGGTCCTGGTGGAGTCTGGAAGGTCCAGGTGGGATCTGGAGGATCCTGGTGGAGTCTGGAGGATCTGTGTGAGATCTGGAGGATCCAGGAGAAGTGTGGAGGATCCAGGTGGGATCTGGAGGATCCTGGTGGAGTCTGGAGCATCTGTGTGACTTCTGGGGGACCCAGGAGGGATCTGAAGGACCTGTGTGACATCTGGAAGGTCCAGGTGGGATCTGGAAGGTCCAGGAGGGATCTGGTGGAGCCAGGAAGGATCTGGAGGATCCTGGTGGGATCTGGAGGATCCAGGAGAGATGTGGAGGATTCAGGAGAGATGTGGAGGATCCAGGTGAAATCTGGAAGGTCCAGGTAGATCCAAGTGGGGCCTGGTGGAGCCAGGAGGGATCTGGTGGAGCTGGGCAGGATCTGGAGGATCCAGGAGGGATCTGGAGGACCCTGGTGGAGCCTGGAAGGTCCAGGTGGGGTCTGGAGGATCCAGGAAGGTTCTGGAGGAGCCAGGAGGGATCTGGCGCCGAGGTGGAGCTTTGGAAGATTCAAAAAGTGCTGGGAGAGAGCTCAGGGAGAGTCCCGAGGTGGAGCTGGGATCTGGTGGGATCCAGGCTGAGGTCTGGGCTGGATCCCTCAGCTGCTCCAGCACTGGCTGTGGCCCTGGGAGCTGGAGCTGGGCTCAGTCCTGGGGGATCCTGGCTGGGTTTGGGCTCAGTCTTGGCTGGATCCCAGCTGGATCTGGGCTGGATCCCAGCAGATCCCTCAGTTCCTCCAGCACTGCCCACAGCCCTGCTGGGGGGCTCTGGGCTCAGTCCTGGTGGGTCCTGGCTGGATCTGGATTCAGTCTTGGCTGGATCCCAGCTCTGATCCCGTGGATCCCTCAGTTGCTGCAGCACTGCCCACGGCCCTGCTGGATCTGGGGTCAATCCTGGTGGATCTGCGTTCAATCCTGGTGGATCCTGGCTGGGTTTGGGCTGGATTTGGGCTCAATCTTGGCTGTGATCCCAGCTGGATCTGGGCTGGATCCCAGCAGATCCCTCAGTTCCTCCAGCACTGCCCATGGCCCTGCTGGGGGGCTCTGGGCTCAGTCCTGGTGGGTCCTGGTTGTGATCCTGGGTCGATCCCAGTGGATCCTGGCTGGATTTGACCTGGATCCCAGTGGATCCTCAGTTGCTGCAGCACTGCCTGCGGCCCTGTGGGCTCTGGGTTCAATCCTGGTGGATCCTGGCTGGGTTTGGGCTGGATCCCAGTAGATCCCAGTGGATCCCTCAGTTGCTGGAGCACTGCTTGCGGCCCTGCGGGCTCTGGGTTCAATCCTGGTGGATCCTGGCTGGGTCTGGGTTCAATCCTGGTGGATCTGGGCTGGATCCCAGCTCAGATCCCAGCTCAGATCCCAGTGGATCCTCAGTTGCTGCAGCACTGCCCGCGGCCCTGCGGGCTCTGGGTTCAGTCCTGGTGGATCCTGGCTGGATCTGGATTCAATCCTGGTGGATCTGGGTTCAATCCCAGCTGAGATCCCAGTGGATCCCAGCTCAGATCCCAGTGGATCCTGTGGATCCCTCAGTTGCTGCAGCACTGCCCGCGGCCCTGCGGGCTCTGGGTTCAATCCTGGTGGATCTGGGTTCAATCCCAGCTCAGATCCCAGTGGATCCCAGCTGAGATCCCAGTGAATCCTGTGGATCCCTCAGTCTGCAGCACTGCCCGCGGCCCTGCGGGCTCTGGGTTCAATCCTGGTGGATCCTGGCTGGATTTAGGCTGGATCTGGGTTCAATCCCAGCTGGGTTTGGGCTGGATCCCAGCTCAGATCCCAGCTCAGATCCCAGTGGATCCCTCAGTTGCTGCAGCACTGCCCGCGGCCCTGCGGGCTCTGGGTTCAATCCTGGTGGATCTGGGTTCAATCCCAGCTGGGTTTGGGCTGGATCCCAGCTCAGATCCCAGCTCAGATCCCATCAGATCCCATGGATCCCTCAGTTGCTGCAGCACTGCCCGCGGCCCTGCGGGCTCTGCTCGCTCAGGTCCACGCCCCGGCCCCGGCCCCCGGCCCCGCTCGTGCTCTGCGGCTCCGTCTTTGGCAGCTTCTTGGCTGCAACGGGAAACTCACGGTCATTCGGGGTGCTTTGGGGTCATTTGGGGTGGTTTAGGATCATTTGGGGTGGTTTGGGGTCATTTGGGGTGGTTTAGGATCATTCGGGGTGGTTTGGGGTTATTTGGGATGGTTTGGGATGGTTTGTGATCATTTGGGGTTATTGAAGGTGATTTGGGATGCTTTGGGGTGATTTAGGATCGTTTAGGATGGATTGGGATCATTTGGGGTGGTTTGGGGGTTATTTGGGGCTATTTAAGGGGATTTGGGATGGTTTGGGGTGATTTGGGGTTATTTGGGATGGTCCAGGATGGTTTGGGGTATTTAAGGTGATTTGGGGTGGTTTGGGATGGTCTGGGGATCATTTGGGGTTATTTTAGGAGATTTGGAATCGTTTCAGATCCTTTGGGATGGTTTTGGGTTATTTGGGATGGTTTGGGATCATTTGGGATGGTTTGGGATCATTTGGGATGGTTTGGGATCATTTGGGATGGTTTGGGATCATTTGGGTTGGTTTGGGATGGTTTGGGATGGTTTGAGATGATTCTGAATCATTTGGTTTGGAAATGGGGCAAGCTCAGAACCTCAAAACCCCTCAGGACCCCCCAAAAACCCCTCAGGACCCCCCAAAAACCCCACAAAACATCATTGAAACAGCCCCCACAAACCCCTCAGAACCCCCCAAAAACCCCCACAAAACTCCTCTGAAACAGCCCCCAAACCCCTCAGAACCCCCCAAAAACCCCACAAACCCCTCAGGACCCCCCAAACACCCCCCCAAAACTCCTCTGAAACAGCCCCAAAACCCCTCAGGACCCCCCAAAAATCCCTCAGAACCCCCCAAAACCCCCACAAAATATCATTGAAACAGCCCCCAAAAACTCCTCAGGACCCCCCAAAAACCCCCAAAACCCCCACAAAACATCATTGAAACAGCCCTAAAACCCCTCAGGACCCCCAAAACCCCCTCAGGACCCCCCAAAAGCCCCCAGACCCACCGATGGCCAGGAAGAGGTCGTTGACATTCATGGCTGTCTTGGCCGAGGTCTCCATGAAGAGCAGGCTGTTGTCATCAGCGTAGGCCTGGGCTTCCTGCAGGGGAAAAAACTCATCAAAAACCCCAAAATTCCCCCCAAAAAAACCTCCAAGAATTGCTCAGAACAGTCACAGAAAAATCCCAAAAAACAACCTCAAAAAATTCCCCAAAAATTCCCCCCAAAACCCCACAAACTCCCAAGAAAAACCCTAAAAATTCTTAGACAAAACTCCACGCATTTCCAAAAAAACTCCTCCAGAAATTCCCAAAATTTTTCCAAGAATTTCCAAAATTCCCCAAAACTTCCCATGCCTCGTATTCCACCATCCAAAAATTCCTCCTGAAAAAATCCCCAAATCCCCCAAAAATTCCCCAAAAAATCCCCAAAAATTCTCCTCAAATCCCCCAAAAATTCCCCAAATAAATCCTGAAATGCCCCCTAAATCCACCCAAAAATTTCCAAAATTCCCCAAACCCCCCCATACCTTGTACTGCACCATCAAAAAATTCCCCCCAAAAAATATATCTAGATCTCCCAATAGTTCCAAACTTGCCCCCCCCCAAAAAAACCCCAAAATTCAAAAAATATTCCCCAAAAAATCCCCAAAATCCCTCAAAAATCCCCCCAAAAATCCCTCAAAAATCCCCCCAAAATTCCCCAAAAAATCCCCAAACTCCCTCAAAAATCCCCCCAAAAAGTTCCCAAAATCCCTCAAAAATCCCTCAGAAATCCCCCCAAAATTTCCCAAAATCCCTCAAAAATCCCCCCAAAATTCCCCAAAAAATCCCCAAACTCCCTCAAAAATCCCCCTAAAATGTCCCAAAAATCCCAAAAAGTTCCCAAAATCCCTCAAAAATCCCCCCAAAATTTCCCAAAATCCCTCAAAAATCCCCCCAAAATTCCCCAAAAAATCTCCAAAATCCCTCAAAAATCCCCCCAAAATTTCCCAAAATCCCTCAAAAATCCCCCCAAAATTTCCCAAAAAATCTCCAAAATCCCTCAAAAATCCCCCCAAAATTCCACAAAATCCCTCAAAAATCCCCCCAAAACTCCCCAAAAAAATCCCCCAAATCCCTCAAAAATCCCCCCAAAATGTCCCAAAAATCCCAAAAATTTCCCAAAATCCCCCAAATCCCCCCGTACCTCGTACTCCACCATCCTCTTGCTGGCCAGGTCAGCCTTGTTCCCAGCCAGGGCGATGACGATGCTGGGGCTGGCCTGGCGCTGCAGCTCCTTCACCCAGCCCCGGGCACGGGCAAAGGTTTCCTGGGGGGGATTGGGGCTGAGACCCCTCCCCAAATATCCACTGAGACCCCTCCTCAAATATCCCCCGAGACCCCTCCTCAAATACACTAAGACCCCTCCTCAAATCCCCTGAGAATTCCAGACCCCCCTGCAGCTCCTTCACCCAGCCCCGGGCACGGGCAAAGGTTTCCTGGGGGGGGATTGGGGCTGAGACCCCTCCTCAAATACACTGAGACCCCTCCCCAAATATCCCCCGAGACCCCTCCCCAAATATCCCCCGAGACCCCTCCTCAAATCCCCTGAGATCCCCAGACCCCCCTGCAGCTCCTTCACCCAGCCCCGGGCACGGGCAAACGTATCCTGAGGGGGGATTGGGGCTGAGACCCCTCCCCAAATACACTGAGACCCCTCCCCAAATATCCCGAGACCCCTCCCCAAATGTCTCCTGAGACCCCTCCTCAAATCCCCTGAGATCCCTGAGACCCCTCCTCAAATATCCCCTGAGACCCCTCCTCAAAAACCCTGAGAATTCCAGACCTCCCTACAGCTCCTCCACCCAGCCCCGGGCTCGGGCAAACGTCTCCTGAAAGGGGAAATTGGGGCTGAGACCCCTCCCCAAATACACTGAGACCCCTCCCCAAATATCCTCTGAGATCCCTGAGACCCCTCCTCAAATCCCCTGAGATCCCCAGACCCCCCTGCAGCTCCTTCACCCAGCCCTGGGTGTGGGCAAATGTATCCTGGGAGGGGAGATTGGAGCCTGAGACCCCTACTCAAATACACTGAGACCCCTCCTCAAATATCCCCTGAGACCCCTCCCCAAATATCCCCTGAGACCCCTCCTCAAATACACTGAGACCCCTCCTCAAAACCCTGAGAATTCCAGACCCCCCTGCAGCTCCTTCACCCAGCCCCGGGCACGGGCAAACGTATCCTGAGGGGGGATTGGGGCTGAGACCCCACCCCAAATACACTGAGACCCCTCCCCAAATATCCCAAGACCCCTCCCCAAATGTCTCCTGAGACCCCTCCTCAAATCCCCTGAGATCCCTGAGACCCCTCCTCAAATATCCCCTGAGACCCCTCCTCAAAAACCCTGAGAATTCCAGACCTCCCTACAGCTCCTCCACCCAGCCTTGGGCACGGGCAAACGTATCCTGAGGGGGGATTGGGGCTGAGACCCCTCCCCAAATATCCACTGAGACCCCTCCTCAAATATCCTGAGACCCCTCCTCAAATCCCCTGAGATCCCCAGACCCCCCTGCAGCTCCTTCACCCAGCCCCGGGCACGGGCAAAGGTTTCCTGGCGGGGACTGGGGCTGAGACCCCTCCTCAAATATACTGAGACCCCTGAGACCCCTCCCCAAATATCCCCTGAGACCCCTCCTCAAATACCCTGAGACCCCCAGACCCCTGTGCAGCTCCTTCACCCAGGCCTGGGCTCGGGCAAACGTTTCCTGAGGGGGGAAATTGGGGCCTGAGACCCCTCCTCAAATACACTGAGACCCCTCCTCAAATACCCTGAGACCTCTCCCCAAATATCCCCCGAGACCCCTCCCCAAATATCCCCCGAGACCCCTCCTCAAATATCCCCTGAGACTCCTTCTCAAATTCCCTGAGATCCCTCCTCAAATATCCCCTGAGACCCCTCCCCAAATATCCCCTGAGATCCCTGAGACCCCTCCCCAAATATCCCGAGATCCCTGAGACCCCTCCCCAAATACACTGAGACCCCTCCTCAAATATCCCCTGAGACTCCTTCTCAAATTCCCTGAGATCCCTCCCCAAATATCCCCTGAGATCCCTGAGACCCCTCCCCAAATACACTGAGACCCCTCCCCAAATATCCCGAGACCCCTCCCCAAATGTCTCCTGAGACCCCTCCTCAAATCCCCTGAGATCCCTGAGACCCCTCCTCAAATATCCCCTGAGACCCCTCCTCAAAAACCCTGAGAATTCCAGACCTCCCTACAGCTCCTCCACCCAGCCCCGGGCTCGGGCAAACGTCTCCTGAAAGGGGAAATTGGGGCTGAGACCCCTCCTCAAATACACTGAGACCCCTCCCCAAATATCCTCTGAGATCCCTGAGACCCCTGAGACCCCTCCTCAAATCCCCTGAGATCCCCAGACCCCCCTGCAGCTCCTTCACCCAGCCCTGGGTGTGGGCAAATGTATCCTGGGAGGGGAGATTGGAGCCTGAGACCCCTACTCAAATACACTGAGACCCCTCCTCAAATATCCCCTGAGACCCCTCCCCAAATATCCCCTGAGACCCCTCCTCAAAAACCCTGAGAATTCCAGACCCCCCTGCAGCTCCTTCACCCAGGCACAGGCAAACATTTCCTGAGGGGGGAAATTGGGGCCTGAGACCCCTCCTCAAATATTCCGAGACCCCTCCTCAAATATCCCCTGAGACCCCTCCTCAAAAACCCTGAGATCCCCAGACCCCCCTGCAGCTCCTTCACCCAGCCCTGGGTGTGGGCAAATGTATCCTGGGAGGGGAGATTGGAGCCTGAGACCCCTCCTCAAATACACTGAGACCCCTCCTCAAATATCCCCTGAGACCCCTCCCCAAATATCCCCTGAGATCCCTGAGACCCCTCCCCAAATATCCCCTGAGACCCCTCCTCAAATCCCCTGAGATCCCCAGACTCCCCTGCAGCTCCTTCACCCAGCCCTGGGTGTGGGCAAACATATCCTGGGAGGGGAGATTGGAGCCTGAGACCCCTCCCCAAATATCCTGAAACTCCTGAGACCCCTCCTCAAATATCCCCTGAGACCCCTCCTCAAATATCCCCTGAGACTCCTCCTCAAAAACCCTGAGAATTCCAGACCCCTCTGCAGCTCCTTCACCCAGGCACAGGCAAACATTTCCTGAGGAGGGAAATTGGGGCCTGAGACCCCTCCTCAAATATCCCGAGACCCCTCCTCAAATATCCCCTGAGACCCCTCCTCAAATATCCCCTGAGACTCCTCCTCAAAAACCCTGAGAATTCCAGACCCCTCTGCAGCTCCTTCACCCAGGCACAGGCAAACGTTTCCTGAGGGGGGAAATTGGGGCCTGAGACCCCCCCCCCAAATATCCACTGAGATCCCTGAGACCCCTCCTCAAATACCCTGAGATCCACCCAGGACCCCCTCAAATCCCCCCAGGACCCCCCTGAGACCCCCAAATCCCCCCCAGACATGGTTGGTGATGTTGTAGACCACGATGGCAGCCTGGGCCCCCTGGTAGTACCCCCTGAGACCACCCCTAAAACCCTTCAGGACCCCTCAAATCCCCCCAAAACCCCTCAGGACCCCCTCAAATCGCCCCAAATCCTCTCAGGGCCCCCCCAGATCCCCTCAGGAGCCCCCTGAGACCCCCAAATCCCCCCCAGACCTGGTTGGTGATGCCATAAACCACCATGGCCGCCTGGACCCCTTGGCAGTGCCCCTGAAACCCCCCAAAACCTCCTCAAATCCCCCCCAAAACCCCTCAGGACCCCCTCAAATCGCCCCAAATCCCCTCAGGGCCCCCCCAAAGCCCCTCAGGACCCCCCAGACCTGGTTGGTGATGTCGTAGACCACGATGGCAGCCTGGGCCCCCCGGTAGTACATGGGGGCCAGGCTGTGGTAGCGCTCCTGCCCCGCCGTGTCCCAGATCTCAAACTTCACCGTGGTGTCGTCCAGACAGACGGACTGCGTCAGGAACGCCGCTGGGGACAGGGGACAGGGCCACCAGAGTGTCACCAACCCACCCACAGAGACATCACAGTGTCACCAACCCAGCCAGGGACACCTCAGAGTGTCACCATCCCACCCACAGAGACAGCACTGCACCCCAAACCCAGACAGACAGACGGACTGCATCAGGAACGCTGCTGGGGACGGGGGACAGGGTCACCACAGCGTCACCAGTGTCACCAACACGGCCAGGGACACCTCAGAGTGTCACCAACCCAGCCACAGAGCCATCACTGTGTCACCAACCCACCCTCAGAGCCACCATTGCACCCCAAGCCCAGCCAGACAGACGGACTGCGTCAGGAACGCCGCTGGGGACAGGGGACAGTGTCACCAGAGTGTCACCAGTGTCACCACAGTGTCACCAACCCACCCAGAGAGCCATCACTGTGTCCCCAAACCCACCCAGGGACAGCTCAGGGCATCCCAAACCCTCCCAAAAAGCTCTCCCTGCACCCCAAATCCCACCCAGGACAGCCCCAGACCCCTGTGGGATCCCCCAAATCCCTGTGAGGTCACCCCAAATCCCTGTGGGATCCCCCAAATCCCTGTGGGGTCACCCCAAATCCCTGTGGGATCCCCCAAATCCCTGTGAGGTCACCCCAAATCCCTGTAGGATCCCCCAAATCCCTTTTGGGATCCCCAATCCCGGCTCACCACCAATGGTGCTCTCCTGGTACTCGTGGAACTGGCCCTTGACAAAGCTCATCCTGCACCCCAAATCCCACCTGGGATCACCCCAAATCCCACCCAGGACAGCCCCAGACCCCTGTGGGATCCCCCAAATCCCTGTGGGGTCACCCCAAATCCCTGTGGGATCCCCCAAATCCCTTCTGGGATCCCGGCTCACCGCCGATGGTGCTCTCCTGGTACTCGTGGAACTGGCCCTTGACGAAGCCCTTCCTGCACCCCAAATCCCACCTGGCATCACCCCAAATCCCTGTGGGATCACCCCAAATCCTACCCCAGACCCCTGTGGGGTCACCCCAAATCCCTTTTGGGATCCCCAATCCCAGCTCACCGCCGATGGTGCTCTCCTGGTACTCGTGGAACTGGCCCTTGACGAAGCCCTTCCTGCACCCCAAATCCCACCTGGCATCACCCCAAATCCCACCCAGAACAGCCCCAGACCCCTGTGGGATCCCCCAAATCCCTTCTGGGATCCCGGCTCACCGCCGATGGTGCTCTCCTGGTACTCGTGGAGCTGGCCCTTGACAAAGCCCTTCCTGCACCCCAAATCCCACCTGGCATCACCCCAAATCCCACCCAGAACAGCCCCAGACCCCTGTGGGATCCCCCAGACCCTTTTGGGATCCCCAATCCCAGCTCACCACCAATGGTGCTCTCCTGGTACTCGTGGAACTGGCCCTTGACGAAGCCCTTCCTGCACCCCAAATCCCACCTGGCATCACCCCAAATCCCAGACCCCTGTGGGGTCACCCCAAATCCTACCCCAGACCCTTTTAGGACCCCCAGACCCTTTTGGGATCCCCAGACCCTTTGGGATCGCGGCTCACCGCCGATGGTGCTCTCCTGGTACTCGTGGAACTGGTGCTCAACAAAGCTCATCCTGCACCCCAAATCCCACCTGGGATCACCCCAAATCCCACCCAGGACAGCCCCAGACCCCTGTGGGGTCACCCCAAATCCCTTTTGGGATCCCCAATCCCGGCTCACCGCCGATGGTGCTCTCCTGGTACTCGTGGAACTGGCCCTTGACGAAGCGCAGCACCAGGCTGGACTTGCCCACGGCCGACTCTCCCAGCAGCACCAGTTTGAACTGGCAGATCTTACTGGGCTGCGAGTGCCCGTTGGGCCGCTGGGCCCCGCGCGCGGCCATGGCCGGGCTGGGCGCTGGCACCGCGCTCCTGGGGACAGACGGACAGGGTGGCACGGGGTCAGCGTGGGGGACCACCCAACTGGGATGGGGTCAACCCAACTGGGATGGGGTCAACCCAACTGGGATGGGGTCAACCCAACTGGGATGGGGTCAACCCAACTGGGATGGGGTCAGCATGGGGGACAACCCAAATGGGATGGGGTCAACTCTACTGGGGTCAGCCCAACTGGGATAACCCAACTGGGATGGGATCAACCCAACTGGGATGGGGTCAGCATGGGGGACAACCCAACTGGGATGGGGTCACACCACTGGGATGGGATCAACCCAACTGGGATGGGATCAACCCAACTGGGATGGGATCAACCCAGCTGGGATGGGGTCAGCATGGGGGACAACTCAACTGGGATGGGATAACCCAACTGGGATGGGGTCAACCCAACTGGGATGGGGTCAGCATGGGGGACAACCCAACTGGGATGGGGTCACACCACTGGGATGGGATCAACCCAACTGGGATGGGATCAACCCAACTGGGATGGGGTCAGCATGGGGGACAACCCAGCTGGGATGGGGTCAGCATGGGGGACAACCCAAATGGGATGGGGTCAACTCTACTGGGGTCAACCCAACTGGGATAACCCAACTGGGATGGGATCAACCCAACTGGGATGGGATCAACCCAACTGGGATGGGGTCACACCACTGGGATGGGGTCAGCATGGGGGACAACCCAACTGGGATGGGATCAACCAAACTGGGATAACCCAACTGGGATAACCCAACTGGGATGGGGTCAGCACACGGGGACAAGCTGGGTGTGATGGCACCGCGGTCCTGGGGACAGACGGACAGGGTGGCACGGGGTCAGAATGGGGGACAACCCAACTGGGATAGGGTCAACTCAACTGGGATGGGATAACCCAACTGGGATGGGGTCAGAACACTGGGATGGGGTTACTGGGATGGGGTCACCCCAACTGGGATGGGGTCAGAACACTGGGACGGGCTGGGCACAATGGCACCGCATCCTGGGGGCAGACGGACAGGGTAGCACGGGGTCAGAATGGGGAACAACCCAACTGGGATGGGGTCACACCACTGGGACGGGATCACCCAACTGGGATGGGATCAACTCAACTGGGATGGGACCACAGAACACCAGGATGGGATGGGATGGGGTCAGAACGTGGGACAACCCAACTGGGATGGGGTCACTGGGATAGGATAACCCAACTGGGATGGGGTCACTGGGATGAGATAACCCAACTGGGATGGGGTCACTGGGATGGGATAACCCACTGGGATTGGGTCACTGGGATGAGATAACCCACTGGGATTGGGTCACTGGGATGGGATGACCCACTGGGATGGGACAACCCAACTGGGATGGGACAACCCAACTGGGATGGGACAACCCAACTGGGATGGGATAACCCAACTGGGATGGGATAACCCAACTGGGATGGGATAACCCAACTGGGATGGGGTCACTGGGATGGGATAACCCACTAGGATGGGATAACCCACTGGGATGGGATAACCCACTGGGATGGGGTCAGAACGTGGGACAACCCAACTGGGATGGGGTCACTGGGATAGGATAACCCAACTGGGATGGGATAACCCACTGGGATGGGATAACCCACTGGGATGGGGTCACTGGGATAGGATAACCCAACTGGGATGGGATAACCCACTGGGATGGGGTCAGAACGTGGGACAACCCAACTGGGATGGGGTCACTGGGATGGGATAACCCACTGGGATGAGCTAACCCAACTGGGATGGGATAACCCAACTGGGATGGGGTCACACTACTGGGATGGCATCAGAACACTGGGACCAACCCACAGGGATCAGCCCCTGGGATGGGACAGGCTGGCCACCCAGGGGATCCCAAATTCTGGGGCAAGCCTCAGTTCTGGGGGATCCCAAACATCCGAGGAATCCCAAATTCTGAGCAATCCCAAAGTCTGGGTGATCCAAAATCCCAGGGAATCCCAAATCCCAGGGAATCCCAAACTCTGGGTGAGCCTCAGTTCTGGGGGATCCCAAACCCTGAGGGATCCCCAGCTCCGGGCAAGGATCAGAACGCTCCGTAATGAGAGAGAGAAACACCCCCAGAATGGGAAAGGGAGGAGAAAAAAGCCCCAGAACTGTGAGGAAAATGTTCCCAAATAGGGATAAACCCCAATAATGGAGAGTGAGGCAGGAAAAAAAACGCAAAACAGGGGAAAACCCCAATAATGGAGAGTAGAGCAGGTAATCAACCCCAAAACAGGGGAGAAACCCCAATAATGAGAAAGAGAGCCCAAAACAGGAGAAAAACCCCAATAATGGGGAGAGGATGGGAAAACCACCCCCAAAACAGGGGGAAAATACCAATAATTGGGAAAGAGCGGGGAAAAAACTTCCCCAAAACAGAGAAAAAGCCCAGATAACGGGGAGGTGGCAGAAAACCACCCCCAAAACAGGGGGAAGACCCCAATAATGGGGAAGGAACAGCAAAAAAATACCCAAAACAGGACAAAAATCCCACTAATGGGGAGAGGACAGAAAATAACAACCCCAAGAGAGGAAAAAAATCCCAAAAATTGGGAGGGGGCCTAAAACCCCTCCAAAATGGGGGCTCCCCCTCACAACGAGGCAGTGCCGCTCCCTTCAACCCCAAGCCGGCCAAGCCGCGACCCCTCCGGGGGATCTCAGCCCGGAATCCCCCGGTTCAAGGCGGCCGCGTCCCCCTCAGGCCCGGAGCCCCCTCCCCAAATCCCCACAGGGGGGTCCCGCCCTCCCCTCAGCGGGCCGGGCCGGGCCCAGCGCGGTTCCTCCCGGTTCCCCTCGGTGGTCGGGCGCTGTCGGTGCCCGGTGCTGCTCCCGGAGCGCTCCCGGTGCCACCGGGACCCCCCGCCCGCCCCTCCGGTACCTCCGGGCCCTCCCGGCGCGGCCCCGAGCGCACAAACAGCGGCTCCGCCAAGCCCTCACGGAGGGGGGCGGGACTAAGTAGGGTGTGGACCAATCAGCGAAGAGCCCGCCTTTGCGCTCCGCCAATGGGAAGAGAGGAGGGCACCGCCCCGCAGTGCGCCACCAGTAGGTAGAGGAGAATGGGTGATGGACAGCAGGGCGGCCAATAAGGAGAAGAAAGAGCATGGCCAATTGGGAGGAGGGAAGGCGGTGAGGAGGCGGGGTTTGTGCTGAATTACACTGCAGGCTACCAATGGGAAGAGGAGACGCGCGTGAGGGCGGGGCGAACAACAAATAAGGTGACCGAGGGGGGCGGAGCCCCGTGTCTGCATCCCCCAATGAGAAGGCGGGCGGAGATGAAGCCTCGCCCAATCAGAGGAGCCGCTGTCTATGATTGACAACGGGGAAAGCCGGGAAGGCGCATGTTGGGGGCGTCGCTTAGACGGACCAATCAGAACGCTCCGATGGTGGGCTGGGCGTGGCTTATATGTCAGGGGGCGTGGCCTGAGAGGCCCCTCAGGGGGGCTTGGGGACAATTTGGGGACATTTTGGGGGGGTTTGGAGACAGTTTTGGGGCTTTCAGGTGGGAATTTAGGACATTTTGGGTGCATTTGCAGGGATTTTAGGGGGTTCAGGGACATTTTTTGGGGTTTTGGGGACATTTTGGGACATTTGGGGGGGGGGGGGGGTGAGGTGACAGGCCACCCCCAGAGGTGACAACGCCACCCTGACCCCCCCCCCCCCAAATGAAAAAAAAACCCAACAACCAAAAGAAATTTTATTACAAATTGTTCGCCTAAAAATTACCAAAAAAATTTCGGCTCCAAAAAGCGCGAAGGGGGGGAGGGGACAAAGGGGGGTAGGGGACAAAGGGACATCGAGGGGGTGGCATTGGGGGAGGGGTCAGCCTGTAAGTGCCACAGAACTGGGGGGGGGGGGTGGCCTTGGGACCCCTCCTGGGGACGTTTTGGGGACAATTTCGTGGATTTTGGGGTCATTTTGGGGACATTTGGGGGACAATTGGGGACATTTTGGGGACAATTGGGGACATTTGGGGGTGTTTTGGGGACATTTTGGGGGTCCTGGGGCCATATGGGGACATTAGGAAAAGTTTTAGGGGCATTTTGGGGGCTTTTAGGATCATTTTGGGGCCATTTTGGGTTATTTTAGGGACATTTGAGGGATTTTGGGGACACTTGGGGGGGAATTGGGGACAACTGGAAGAATTTTAGGGACATTTTGGGGGGATTTGGGGCCATTTTGGGATTTTTGGGGCGTTGTTTTGGGGGATTTTGGGGCTGGTTTGGAGGGTTTAGGGGATATTTTGGGGGATTTGGGGCCATTTTTGGGAGATTTGGGGCCATTTTTGGGAGATTTGGGGTCGTTTGTGAGGGTTTGGGGGCGGTTTGGGATCATTTCGGGGATCTGGGGCCGTTTTGAGGAGTTTCAAGGTCGTTTTTGGGGATTTGGGGCCATTTTTGAGGCCAATTTTGGGTCATTCGGGGGGATTTTGGGGCCGTTTTGGGGGAGTTGTGATGATTTTGGGGTTTTGGGGATGTTTTTGGGGCTATTTTGGGGGATCTGGGGCCGTTTTTGGGGTCAGAGGCGCAGGTGGGGCACGGCTCTGGTGACGTCCCTGAAGAAGGGGTGGCCCAGGGCGGCCTTGGCCGAGATTCGCTTGTTGGGGTCGTAGTGCAGCATTTGCTGGGGAGAGAAACGGGAAAATTGGGAAATAATGGGGGAAAGTGGGGGAAAACGAGGGGAAAATGGGAAAAAATGGGGGAAAACGGGGGAAAATTGGGAAAAAATGGGGGAAAACGGGGGAAAATGAGGGGAAATTGGGAAAGAATGGGGGGAATGAGGGAAACGGGGGAGAAAATGAGGAAAAAGATGGGGCAAAAATGAAAGGAAAGTAAGGAGAAAATGGGGGGAAAGGGGTAAAAAATTGGAGGAAAAATCCGGGGGAAATGGGGAAAAAGGCAGGGGAAAAAAAGGGAAAAATAATTGGGAAAAATCAGGAAAAAGTGGGGAACAAGGAAAAATTGGGGGAAAATCAGGGAAAAGTGGGGAAATCAGGGGAAAAAAATCAGGGAAAGTTGCGGAAAAACCAGAAAAATTTGGGAAAAAATTGGGAAAAATCAAGGAAAAATTGGGGGAAAATTAGAGAAAAACCAGGAAAAATTGGGGGGAAATTAGAGAAAAATTGGGGAAAAATCAGGGAAAAGTGGGAAAATTAGGGAAAAAGGAGGAAAAAGGGGAAAAATGGTGGCGGGAAAAGGTGGGGGGGGAAAATCAGGAAAAAGTGGGGAAAAATCAGGGGAAAAGTGGAAGAAAATGAGGAAAATTGGGGAAAAATCAGGAAAAATTGGGGAAAATTGGAGAAAAATCAGGAAAATTGGGAAAAATCTGGAAAAATCAAGGAAATTTTAGGGAAAATCAGGAAAAATTGGGAAAGTCAAGGAAAAAGTGGAGAAAAAGCAGGGAAATTTTGAGAAAAAATTGGGGAAAATCAGGGAAAATTGAGGAAAAAATCAGGAAAAAATCAGGGAAAAGTGGGAAGAATTGGGAAAAATCACGGAAAAATTAGAGGAAAATGGGGGAAAATTGGAAAAAAAATCAGGAAAAATTGGGAAAAATTTGGGAAAGAAATGGGAAAAATCTGGAAAAATCAAGGAAAAATTGGGGCAAATCAAGGAAAAATCAGGGCAAACTGGGAAAAAGTGGGAAAAATGAGAAATATGAGGTGAAAAGGTGGGAAAAAGTCAGGAAAAAGTGGGGGAAAATCAGGAAAAAGTGGGAAAAATTGGGGAAAATCAGGGAAGATGCAGGAAGAAGTGTCCCTTTTTGTCCCCTCACCGCCAGCAGCTTGCGTCCCTCGTCGTCCAGCGGTGGCAGCACCTTGGCCAGGTCCTGGCGTGCCCAGCGGGGGAAGGTGGCCTTGTAATCGGGCAGCGCCGACACCCCCGGCCAGGCGGCCTCGTCCGGGGTGCCCAGGGTGCGGAAAATGCGGAACAGCTGGTCGATCTCGGAGTCACCGGGGAACAGCGCGCGGCGGGTGATCTGAGGGGACATTGGGGACATTGGGGACATTGGGGACACTGCTGGGACACAGGGACATTGGGGACATTGGGGACAATGGGGACACTGCTGGGACACAGGGACATTGGGGACAATGGGGACAGCTGGTCGATCTCGGAGTCACCCGGGAACAGCGCGCGGCGGGTGATCTGAGGGGACATTGGGGACATTGGGGACATTGGGGACACTGCTGGGACACAGGGACATTGGGGACATTGGGGACAATGGGGACACTGCTGGGACACAGGGACATTGGGGACAATGGGAACAGCTGGTCGATCTCGGAGTCACCCGGGAACAGGGCACGGCGGGTGATCTGAGGGGTGACAGGGACATTGGGGACATCATTGGGACACAGGGACATTGGGGACAATGGGAACAGCTGGTCGATCTCGGAGTCACCCGGGAACAGCGCGCGGCGGGTGATCTGAGGGGACATTGGGGACATTGGGGACATCGTTGGGACACAGGGACATTGGGGACATTGGGGACAATGGGAACAGCTGGTCGATCTCGGAGTCACCAGGGAACAGCACACGGCGGGTGATCTGAGGCGTGATAAGGGCATTGGGGACATTGGGGACATTGGGGACATTGGGCACAATGGGGACAGTGGGGATACAGGGACATTAGGGACATTGGGGACATTGGGGACATCATTGGGACACAGGGACATTGGGGACATTGGGGACAGGTGGTCGATCTCGGAGTCACCCGGGAACAGCGCGCGGCGGGTGATCTGTGGGGTGACAGGGACATTGGGGACATTGGGGACATTGGGGACATTGGGGACAATGGGAACAGCTGGTCGATCTCGGAGTCACCGGGGAACAGGGCACGGCGGGTGATCTACGGAGTGACAGGGACATTGGGGACATCACAGGGTCATTGGGGACAATGGGGACATTGGGGACATTGAGGACATTGGGGACATCATTGGGACACAGGGACATTGGGGACATTGGGGACAGCTGGTCGATCTCAGAGTCACCGGGGAACAGCGCATGGCGGGTGATCTGTGGGGACAATGGGGACATTGGGGACACTGCTGGGACACAGGGACATTGAGGACATTGGGGACAATGGGGACATCCCAGGGTCACAGGGACATTGGGGACATTGGGAACAATGGGGACATCATTGGGACACAGGGACATTGGGGACAATGGGGACATTGGGGACAGCTGGTTGATCTCGGAGTCACCTGGGAACAGGGCACGGCAGGTGATCTGAGGGGTGACAGGGACATTGGGGACATTGGGGACACTGCTGGGACACAGGGACATTGGGGACAATGGGGACAATGGGGACAGCTGGTCGATCTCGGAGTCACCTGGGAACAGGGCACGGCGGGTGATCTGTGGGGCATTGGGGACATTGGGGACACCATTGGGACATCACAGGGACATGACTGGGACACAGCAGATACAACAGGGACATTGGGGACATCACAAGGATATTGGGGACACAGGGGACACCCACAGGGGACACCCACAGGGGACACAGGGCTTGATCTCAGAGCCCTGGGCGTGATCTGGGGGCACACGGGGGTTTGGGGACACTGGGGACATCACCGGGGACACTCCCAGAGGGCTCTGGGGACACTGGGGACACTCCCAGGGGGTTCAGGGGTCACAGGGGACACCCCCAGGGGGGTTTGGGGACACTGGGGACACTCCCAGGGGGTTCAGGGGACACAGGGGACACCCCCAGGGGGGTTTGGGGACACTGCTGAGGAGGGGACACCCCAAAGGACACCTGAGCCCCCCCAAAGCCCCCCCGGGGGCGTTGGGGACATCCCGGTGTCCCCAGTCCCGTCCTGTCCCCTCCCCCCCCCCCAGGCTCTGTCCCCTCCCCCGCCCCGTGAGCCCCTCGTGACCCCCCCCGGGCATTGTGGCCACCCCCGGGTGACGTGGGGGGGTCACACGATGTCCCCTCCCCCCCCAGACCCCACAATGTCCCTTTGTTCCCACGGTGACGTCACCGCGGGGTCACCCCGGGGGGGGTGGGGACGGCCTGGACACCCCGGGGTCACCTGAGGGGGGTCAGGACATCAGTGCCACCCCTGGTGTCACCTCAGAGGGGTCTGGGGACACCCCTGGGGTCACCTGAGGGAGGTGGGGACATCCTGGGGGTCCCCAGCGTCACCTTTGGGGGGTCTGGGGACACCAGTGTCACCCACAAGGGACCCTGGGGTCACCTGAGGGGGGTTTGGAGACATCAATGTCACCCCCAGTGTCACCTGAGGGGGGTCAGGGCATCCTGGGGGTCCCCCGTGTCACCTTAGGAGGGGTTTGGGGACAACTGTGTCACCCTTGGTGTGACCTGAGGGGGGTTTGGGGACACTCAGGACACCTCTTCAGTGTCCCCCATGTCCCCAGTGGCCACTGAGCGTCCCCAAATGTCCCCTCAGTGTCCCCAGATGTCCCTCACCATCTCAGCCTAGGCTCCAGATGTCCCCTCAGTGTCCCCAAATGTCCCCCCAGTGTCCCCAGATGTCCCTCACCATCTCAGCCTAGGCTCCAGATGTGCCCTCAGTGTCCCCAAATGTCCCCTCAGTGTCCCCAAGTGCCACCCACCATCTCGGCGAAGATGCAGCCCAGGCTGTGTCACACCGTGTGCAGTGTCCCCTCAGTGTCCCCAAATGTCCCCAAGTGTCCCTCACCATCTCGGCGAAGATGCAGCCCAGGCTGTGTCACACCCAGTGCAGTGTCCCCAGTGTCCCCTCAGTGTCCCCAAATGTCCCCAAGTGCCACCCACCATCTCAGCGAAGATGCAGCCCAGGCTCCAGATGTCCACGGCTGTGCTGTAATATTTGCAGCCCAGCAGGATCTCGGGGGCGCGGTACCAGAGTGTCACCACCTGGGGACAATGGGGACATCAATGGGGACATTGGGGACATCACTGACACCATCATCAGCATCCCCAAGGTACCAGAGTGTCACCACCTGGGGACAATGGGGACATCAATGGGGACATTGGGGACATCACTGACACCATCATCAGCATCCCCAAGGTACCAGAGCGTCACCACCTGGGGACATTGGGGACATCATCAGGGACAGAACACCCTGACCCCACTGGGGAACATCCCTAAGGTACCACAGGGTCTCCACCTGGGGACATTGGGGACAATGGGGACATCATCAATGACATTGGGGACATCACTGACACCATCAGCAACGTCCCTAAGGTACCAGAGAGTCACCACCTGGGGACATTGGGGACATCAATGGGGACATCAGGGACATCATCAACATCATCATCAGCATCCCTAAGGTACCACAGGGTCACCAGAGAGAGAGGGGACACTGGGGACATTGGGGACATCATCAGGGACAGGACACCCAGAGGTATCACAGTGTCACCACCTGGGGACATTGGGGACAATGGGGACAATGGGGACATCGGGGACAGGAAACCCAGAGGTACCAGAGCGTCACCACCTGGGGACATTGGGGACATTGGGGACAATGGGGACATCGGGGACATCACTGACATCATCATCAGCATCCCTAAGGTACCAGAGCGTCACCACCTGTCACCACAGAGGGGACACTGGGGACATCAGGGACAGGACAAGCCTAGAGGAGTTCTGAGCCCCCAAATCCTCCACCTGGGGACCCCAAATCCCCTCCAAACCCCTGAGATCCCCCCAGATCCCACACAGGAACCCCAAATCCCCCATAAATCCCCCCAAATCCTCACCTCGTGTGGGCAGGTCCTGACAGGCACCCCAAAAGCGCAGGCCAGCCCAAAGCCAGCCAGCTTGATGGAGCCCCCAAACCCCTGAAATCCCCCCCAAATCACACATAGAGACCCCAAATCCCCCTCAAACTCCCCCAAAATCCCACAAAGGAACCCCAAATCCCCTGAAATCCCACCTGGGGACCCCAAATCCCCCCACTTTGTGTGTGCAGGTCCTCACAGGCACCCCGAACGCCCGGGCCAGCCCGAAGTCAGCCAGCTTGATGGAGCCCCCAAACCCCTGAAATCCCCCCAAAATCCCCCCCAAACTCCACACAGGGACCCCAAATCCCCTCCAAACCCCACAAGGGAACCCCAAATCCCCTCACCTCGTGTGTGTAGGTCCTGACAGGCACCCCAAAAGCGCGGGCCAGCCCGAAGTCAGCCAGCTTGATGGAGCCCTCGGCGTTGATGAGCAGATTCTGCGGCTTCAGGTCGCGGTGCAGCACGCGGTGGGCGTGGCAGAAGGCCAGGCCCTGCAGCAGCTGGAACAGGTAACTCTGGGGACAGCGTTGGGGACATTGGGGACATTGTTGGGGACAGCTCTGAGTGAGCCCTGAGTGAGCCAGGGGACCCTCAGGATGGGTTTGGGGTTCTGGGGTTAAATGGCAGAAGGCCGGGCCCTGCAGAATATAGGACAGGTGACTCTGGGGACAGCATTGGGGACATTGGGGACACCAGGGACATCACTGGGACAGCTCTGAGTGACCCAGGGGACCCTCAGGATGGGTTTGGGGTTCTGGGGTTAAATGGCAGAAGGCCAGGCCCTGCAGAATATAGGACAGGTGACTCTGGGGACAGCGTTGGGGACATTGGGGACATTGTTGGGGACAGCTCTGAGTGAGCCCTGAGTGGCTCTGGGGACCCCCAGGATGGGTTTGGGGTTCTGGGGTCACATAGCAGAACACCAGGCCCTACAACACATGGGACAGGTAACTCTGGGGACATCATTGGGGACATTGGGGACATCAGGGTCAGACCCCTGAGTGACCCCTGAGTGACCCAGGGGACCCCCAGGATGGGTTTGGGGTTTTGGGGTCACATGGCAGAAGGCCGGGCCCTACAATAGATGGGACAGGTAACTCTGGGGACAGCAGGGACAGCGTTGGGGACATCGTTGGGGACATTGGGGACATCAGGGTCAGACCCCTGAGTGACCCCTGAGTGGCTTTGGGGACCCCCAGAATGGGTTTGGGGTTCTGGGGTCACATAGCAGAACACCAGGCCCTTCAGCAGATGGGACAGATGACTCTGGGGACAGCATTGGGGACATTGGGGACACCACTGGGGACATCAGGGTGAGACCCCTGAGTGACCCAGGGGACCCCCAGAATGGCTTTGGGACAGGTGACTCTGGGGACAGCTTGGGGACATCAGGGTCAGACCCCTGAGTGGCCTAGGGAGCCCTCAGGGTGGGTTTGGGGTTTTGGGGTCCCCCAATGTCCCCCCAGGTGTTTCAGGGCCCCCCCAGGTGTTTCAGGGCCCCCCCCAGGTTTTAGGGTCCCCCCCAGGTTTTAGGGTCCCCCCCAGGTTTTAGGGTCCCCCCAGGTGTTTTAGGGTCCCCCCCAGGTTTTAGGGTCCTCCCCAGGTTTCAGGGTCCCCACCTTGATGAGCGGCAGCGCGATCCCGCTGAGGGACGAGGAGTCCATGAACTTCTTCAGGTCCTGGTGCAGGAACTCGAACACCAGGTACAGCTTGTTCTCCGTGTGGATGACATCCAGCAGCCTGGGGACATGGGGACAGCTTGGGGACAGGGACAGGGACACAGGGACAGCCATGGGACATGGGGACAGGGACATGGGGACAGGGACATGGGGACAGGGACACCAGGTACAGCTTGTTCTCCGTGTGGATGACATCCAGCAGCCTGGGGACACATGGGGACAGCTTGGGGACAGGGACAGGGACACAGGGACAGCCATGGGACATGGGGACAGCCATGGGACACACAGACAGGGACATGGGGACAGGGACATGGGGACAGGGACACCAGGTACAGCTTGTTCTCCGTGTGGATGACATCCAGCAGCCTGGGGACATGGGGACAGCTTGGGGACATGGGGACAGCTTGGGGACAGGGACAGGGACATGGCCTGGGACACGGGGACAGGGACATGGGGACAGGGACATGGGGACAGGGACACCAGGTACAGCTTGTTCTCCGTGTGGATGACATCCAGCAGCCTGGGGACATGGGGACAGCTTGGGGACAGGGACAGGGACACAGGGACAGCCATGGGACATGGGGACAGGGACATGGGGACAGGGACACCAGGTACAGCTTGTTCTCCGTGTGGATGACATCCAGCAGCCTGGGGACATGGGGACAGCTTGGGGACAGGGACAGGGACATGGCCTGGGACACACGGACAGCCCTGGGACGCGGGGACAGGGACATGGGGACAGGGACATGGGGACAGGAACACCAGGTACAGCTTGTTCTCCGTGTGGATGACATCCAGGAGCCTGGGGGGACATGGGGACAGCTTGGGGACAGGGACAGGGACATGGACACAGGGACAGCCCTGGGACACGGGGACAGGGACATGGGGACAGGGACACCAGGTACAGCTTGTTCTCCGTGTGGATGACATCCAGGAGCCTGGGGGAACATGGGGACAGCTTGGGGACAGGGACAGGGACACAGGGACAGCCATGGGACATGGGGACAGCCATGGGACACACAGACAGGGACACGGGGACAGGGACATGGGGACAGGGACATGGGGATAGGGACACCAGGTACAGCTTGTTCGCCGTGTGGATGACATCCAGCAGCCTGGGGACACATGGGGACAGCTTGGGGACATGGGGACAGCACCTGGGACACACGGACAGGGACACGGGGACCCCACAGGGCCTGGCACAGCCTCAGCACATCCTGGGGACACCCCTGGTCACAGGGGACCCCCCAGGATTCTCTTGGGGACCCCTCCTCGGTGACCTCTCCCCCAGGACCCCCCAAAACCCCCCAAGACACTTCCAAAACACCCTCAGGACATTTCTGGGGACCTCTCCTGGGTGACATCTCCATCAAAACCCTCCAGGACCCCCCAAAACACCCCCAGGACACTCTTGGGGACCCCTCCTCAGTGACACCTCCCCCAGGACCCCCCAGAGCCCCCCAAGACACTCCTGGGACCCCTCAAACCACCCCAGGAGCCCCCAAAACACCCCCAGGACCCCCCTGGGCACCTCTCCTCGGTGACATCTCCCCCCAAAGCCCCCCAGGACCCCCCAAACCACCCCAGGAGCCCCCAAAACACCCTCAGGACATTCCTGGGGACCCCTCCTCAGCGACATCTCCCTCCAAACCCCACCAAGACACCCCCAAACTCCCCCCCAGGACCCCCCTGCCGAAGCCCCCAGACCCACTTGACGATGTTGGGGTGGTTGAGCTCCTTGAGCAGCGAGATCTCCCTGATGGCCGTGCTGGGGACACCCTCGGTCTCCCTGCGGTGACAGCGGCACGGGGGGGGCCGTGAGCCTCGGGGACCCCCCCGGGACCCCCCAGAGACCCCCGGGGACCCCCACTCACGTGTCCAGGCGGATCTTCTTGAGGGCCACCACCTCCCCCGTCACCTTGTTCCGCGCCTTGTAGACCACGCCGTAGGTGCCCTCGCCGATCTTCTCCACCTTCTGGAAGTTCTCCATTGGGGAGGGGGCGGCACCGGGGAGACCCCCGGGAATGGGGGGGGACCCCCGGGTGACACCGGGAATGGGGGGGACACCGAGGGGACAGCGGGAATGGGGATAAGGGGCGGGTTTTGGGGAAGGGGGGGGGGTCTGGGGTGGTTTTGGTGGTCCTGGAATTGGGGGCGGTGGTCTCAAGGTGGGGGAGGAGCTCTGGGGGTGTCCCCGGTGGTGGCACGGGAGTGTCACCGGGAGGGGGGGGTTGGGGTGTCCCCGGGGGTCTCGGGGGGGGGGGGGGGTTCTGGGGGTCCCGGTTGGGATATCCGGGATGGGGGAGGGGCTCCGGGGGGTGTCCCGGGGGGGTTCCGGGGGTCCCGGTTGGGATATCCGGGATGGGGGAGGGGCTCCGGGGGGTCCCGGTTGGGATATCCGGGATGGGGGAGGGGCTCCGGGGGTGTCCCCGGCCCCGGGGGGTCCCTGGACGGGTTCTGGGGGTCCCTGGGTGTCCCCGGGGGTCCCTGGGGGGGTCCCTGGGGGTCCCGAGCGCCGCCGCCTCCCCCCCGCTCCCGCCAAAGCCGCGGCGGCCCCGCCCGCGCCGCTTCCCGCCTTGCCGCCGGCCACGCCCCCCGCGCCGCCGCGCATTGGCTGAGCGGGGAGTGACGTCAGCGGAGACGCGGGAGATCCCTTAAAGTGATAGTGACACTACCGGGAACGGGCGGCGGGGGTGGGATCGGGACACCGGGGTCCGGGACAGGGACCGGGATCGGGGATTGGGATCGGGACATTGGGGACAGGGACCGGGGACTTGGACGGCAACGGGGACAGGGACACCGGGGACAGAGACCGGGACCGGGGATTGGCATCGGGACAACGGGGACAGGGACACGGGATTGGAACTGGGACCCGGACCGGGATCGGGGATTGGGACCGGGACTGGGATCGAGATCAAGGACCGGGATTGGGATCGGAACTGGGATTGGGATCCGGGACCGGGGATTGGAATGGGGACAGGGACCGGGACCGGGGACTGAGACCGGGACCGGAGATTGGAATAGGGACCGGGACCGGGGACTGAGACGGATCGGGACCGGAATCAGGAGCGGGTTTGGGATCAGGATGGGGACCAATGACCGGGACCGGGGACTGGAATCGGGACTGAGATCGGGACCGGGGATTGGAATTGGGATCGGGGCCGGAATCAGGATCGGGATTGGGATCGGGACCGGGGTCGGGGTCGGGGTCGGGCCCGGGACACCGCCGGCTCCGCGCGGGATGCCCGGGCAGTGCCGGGAGCGGACACCGGGACCGCAACCGGACACACGCGGGGGTCACGGGGGACACACGGGGGTCACGGGGAGCGGCCCGGGGGGACGCACGGGGGTCACGGGGCTCTCCGGGGTCACGGGGCTCGCCGCACACGCACGAGCGGCCACACGCACCGGGAGAGCCCCGGGGGCACGGAAACGGCCCGAGATGGAAAGATCGGGGTCCCCCCGTGTTACACACCGGGATTGGGGTCCCCTCGTGTGTGCAGAACTGGGGACCCCCCCTTTTGTCATGGTTGGGGTCCCCCCGTGCCATTGGGGTCCCCCCGTGTCACCCTCCAGGACTGGGGTCCCCCTGTGACATCGGGGTCCCCCTGCGTGTGCAGAATTGGGGATCCCCCCCCTTTGTCATGATCGGGGTCCCCCCGTGTCACTCCCCAGGATTGGGGTCCCCCCCCCCCGTGTCACACACCGGGATTGGGGTCCCCTCGTGTGTGCAGAATTGGGGATCCCCCCCTTTTGTCATGGTTGGGGTCCCCCTGTGACTTCGGGGTCCCCTTGTGTCACCCCCCGGGATCGGGGTCCCCTTGTGTCACCCCCGTGCCATTGGGGTCCCCCCCGTGTGCCCCCCCCGGGATCGGGGTCCCCCTGCGTGTGCAGAATTGGGGACCCCCCCCCTTTTGTCATGATCGGGGTCCCCCCCGTGTCACCCCCCAGGATTGGGGTCCCCCACTCTCCCTAAACTCGGGGACCCCCTTGAGTGCCCCCCCCCCCCGTGCAGAATTGGGGGACCCTCCCCGCTTTTCCCCCCCATGGCTCTGTCACCCCCGCGACCCCCCAAAATCCCAAATAACCCAAAAAAAAAACCCCCAAAAACCCCAAATCCCCATCTCTGGGCTCTCCAGGATGGTGGGGCCGCCCCCCAAAACCTCCTTAGTGAATTGGGGGGTCCCTATATCCCCCCTAAACCCCCAACACTCTGGGGGCGGGTCCCTAAATCCACGCACAACCCCCAAAACTGTGGGGTGGGGTCCCCATGTCCCCCCCAAAACCCAAACCCCCTCACCGAACTGGGGGAGTGGTCCCCAGGTCCCTCCCAGACCCCCAAAACGGTCCCGATGTCCCCCCCAAAACCCAAAATGGTGGGGAAGGGGCTCCCTATGTGGCCCCAAAACTCGGGGGGGGGTCCCCATGTCCCCCCTGACCTCCATAACTGTGGGAGGGGGTCCCCATGTTCCCCCTGACCCCCATAACTGTGGGGGGAAGTGTCCCCATGTCCCCCCAAACCCTCAAAACTCTGGGGGGGGGGGGGATCCCCGTGTCCCATCAAACTGGGAGGGGGTCCCCGTGTCCCCTCCAAACCCCCAAAACTCAAGGGGGGGGTCCCCATGTTCCCCCTGACCCCCATAACTGTGGGGGGAAGTGTCCCCATGTCCCCCCAAACCCTCAAAACTTTGGGTGGGGGGGGTCCCCGTGTCCCATCAAACTGGGAGGGGGTCCCCATGTCCCCCCTGACCCCCATAACTGTGGGACGGGGTGTCCCCATGTCCCACCAAACCCCCAAAACTCAGGGGGGGGGGGTCCCCATGTCCCCCCACCCCCTTCCCCGCACGTGGCCCCACGTGGGTTGGGGCGTCCCCCGCGCCCCTCCCCTTTTTTTTTTACAAGAGGGCGGAGTTATGCAAATGAGAGCACCATTTTCGGGGCCGCGGGCGGGGTTATGCAAATGAGCTGTGGCTCCCTCCGGCGCGGCGGGCGGAGTTATGCAAATGAGCACCGCCCCCTTACGGTGCGGTGGGCGGGGCTATGCAAATGAGCGCCCCCTTTTTCTGTCGCTGTCGCCGCTGGCGGCGCCTCTGCCCCGGCCGAGCGGAGCGAGGAGCGCGACACGAGCGGGGACCATGAGGGGGCTCGGGGCCATCGCCGTGCTGGGGGCGCTGCTGATCCTGGCTCAGGCTCAGAGGAGTGAGTCGGGGGGTTTTGGGGTGCGGGGGGTGTCGAGAGTTCCATCCTTTGGGGTTTTGGGGTGCAGAGCCCACCCTGAAAGGGAAATCCTTCACTGAGTTGGGTTGTACCCCGATATTCCCCCTTTGGGGTGGTTTTGGGTTCGGGACAGAGGCATGAATTGGGGTTTTTTGGGGTGCAGGTGTGTCGAGAGTTCCATCCTTTGGGGTTTTGGGGTGTGGGGGGCTTCATCCTGTGGGGTTTTGGGGTGCAGAGCCCACCCTGAAAGGGAAATCCTTCACTGAGTTGGGTTGTACCCCGATATTCCCCCTTTGGGGTGGTTTTGGGTTCGGGACAGAGGCATGAATTGGGTTTTTTTGGGGTGCAGGGGGTGTCGAGAGTTCCATCCTTTGGGGTTTTGGGGTGCGGGGGGCGTCAGGGGCTTCATCCTGTGGGGTTTTGGGGTGTGGGGGGCTTCATCCTGTGGGGTTTTGGGGTGCAGAGCCCACCCTGAAAGGGAAATCCTTCACTGAGTTGGGTTGTACCCCGATATTCCCCCTTTGGGGTGGTTTTGGGTTCGGGACAGAGGCATGAATTGGGGTTTTTTGGGGTGCAGGGGGTGTCGAGAGTTCCATCCTTTGGGGTTTTGGGGTGCAGAGCCCACCCTGAAAGGGAAATCCTTCATGGAGTTGAGTTGCACCCCGATATTTCCCCTCTGGGTGTGGTTTTGAGTTAAGGTTGGTGGCATAAACGGGTTTTCTTTGGGGTGTGGAGGGCGTCATCCTGTGGGGTTTTGGGGTGCAGAGCCCACCCTTAGTGGGAAATCCTTCACGGAGTTGGGTTGTACCCCAATATTCCCCTTTGGGGTGGTTGTGGGGTCTCTGGGGGTGGTTTTGGGGTCCCTGGGGCTGGTTGTGGGTTCAGGTTAGAGGCATAAATTGGGGTTTTTTTGGGGTGCAGGGGGTGTCAAGAGTTCCATCTTTTGGTGTTTTGGGGTGCAGATCCCCTCCCTTAAAGAGCAATCCTTTATGGAGCTGGGGTGTACCCCGATAATTCCCATTTGGGTTTAGGGTTACAGGCATAAATTGGGGTTTTTTGGGGGGTGGGGGGGGCTTCATCCTGTGGGGTTTTGGGGTGCAGAGCCCACCCTGAAAGGGAAATCCTTCACTGAGTTGGGTTGTACCCCAATATTCCCCTTTGGGGTGGTTTTGGGGTCCTTAGGGGTGGTTTTGGGGTCCTTAGGGGTGGTTTTGGGGTCTCTGGGGGTGGTTGTGGGGTCTCTAGGGGTGGATTTGGGGTCTCTAGGGCTGGTTTTGGGGTCTCTAGGGGTGGATTTGGGGTCTCTAGGGCTGGTTTTGGGGTCTCTAGGGGTGGATTTGGGGTCTCTAGGGGTGGATTTGGGGTCTCTGGGGGTGGATTTGGGGTCTCTAGGGGTGGATTTGGGGTCTCTAGGGCTGGTTTTGGGGTCTCTAGGGGTGGATTTGGGGTCTCTGGGGGTGGATTTGGGGTCTCTAGGGGTGGTTTTGAGGTCTCTGGGGGTGGATTTGGGGTCTCTGGGGGTGGTTTTGGGGTCCGACACTGGGGGGTCACAGGGGACTTTGCAGCCCCCTGAACATTGGGGTGACCTGGCAGCCCCCCGACCTTAGGGGGACCCTGCAGCCCCCCAAGACTGGGGGGACAGGGGGGCCCTGCAGCCCCCCGACCCCGGGGTGTCCCCGTTCCATCCCGTCCCGTCCCCCCCGGCTCAGCTGAGCGTCACATGCAGCGGCTTTGGGGCCATGTGACGGCTTTGGCCGCGCGTGGCTCGGCCCGAGCTCCGTCACGAGGGCCCCGAGCCCCCCCCCGGGACCCCCCCGGGTCCCCCCCGGGTCCCCCCAGGGTCGGGGGGACACCCCAGGGGAGGGGGTGGCAAAGGGGAGACACTCGGGGCTTATGGGGGGGACATTGGGGACATTGAGGTCCTGAGAGTTGGGGACATGGGGGACGTTGGGGACTTGTCAAACGCCCAAGAATTGGGGACACGGGGGACCTGGCAGTGTCCTGAGAATTGGGGACATGGGGGACATTGGGGACCCCTGGGACTTGGGGACACGGGGGACCTGGCAGTGTCCTGAGAGTGGGGGACATTGGGGACATTGGGGACTTGTCAAACTCCCAATAATTGGGGACACAGGGGCACAGGGGACCTGGCAGTGTCCTGAGAGTGGGGGACATTGGGGACCTCAGTGACCCCTGGGACTTGGGGACATGGGGGGGACCTGGGAGTGTCCTGAAAGTGGGGGACAAGGGGGAACTCACAGACCCCCAAGAGTTGGGGACACAGGGGATGTGGCAGTGGGGAAATTGGGGACATGGGGTATGTGACAGTGTCCTGGGAGTGGGGGACATTGGGGACATGTCAGACCCCTGCGAGTTGGGGACATGGGGGACATGAGGGGCCTGGCAGTGTCCTGGGAGTGGGGGACATTGGGGACCTCACTGACCGCCGAGAGTTGGGGACATGGGGGGACATTTTTGGGGACCTGAGAGTGGGGAAACGGGGGACATTGGGGATGTGGCAATGTCCTGAGAGTGGAGGACATTGGGGACATTGGGGACCTCACTGACCGCCGAGAGTTGGGGACAAGGGAGACCTGGGAGCGTCCTGAGAGTGGGGACATGGGGGACATGGGGGACATGGGGGATGTGGCAATGTCCTGGGAGTGGGGGACATTGAGGACACTGGGGACATGGGGACCTCACTGACTCCTGAGAGTTGGGGACACGTGAGGACCTGGAAATGTCCTGGGAGTGGGGGGTGTGTGGGACCCAGCAGCCCCCCAAAAATGGGGGACACGGGGGGGGACATGACAAACCCCGAAAATGGGGACACAGGGGACGTGACAGCCACCGAAAATGGGGACACGGGGGGACACGACAAACCCCTGAAAATGGGGACATGGAGGGACATGTGGGACCCTTCATCCTACTGAGCATAAAGGACATGTTGGGGACATGACGTTCCCCAAAATGGGGAACACGGGGGGACACGACAAACCCCGAAAACGGGGACACGTGGGACCCTTCATCCCCCTGAGCGTAAGGGACATGCTGGGGACATGGGAGACATGACAACCCACAAAAATGGGGGACATGGGGGACACGTGGCACCCTTCGTCCTACTGAGCATAAGGGACGTGTTGGGGACGTGACAACCCACAAAAATGGGGGACACGGGGGGACACGACAGAGCCCTGAAAATGGGGACACATGGGACCCTTCATCCCCCTGAGCATAAGGGACATGCTGGGGACATTATAGCCCCCCAAAAATGGGGGACATGGGGGCGCATGTGGGACCCTTCATCCCCCTGAGCGTAAGGGACGTGTTGGGGATGTGTTGGGGACGTGACAATCCAGAAAATGGGGGACACTGGGGGGGACACGACAAAGCCCTGAAAATGGGGACATGGAGGGACACATGGGACCTGACAGCCCCCCGAAAATGGGGGGACACGGGGGGCACACGTGGGACCTCTGATCCCCCTGAGAATGGAGACACGGGGGACACGACAAGCCCCCAAAACAGGGGACATGTGGGGCATGTGGGACCCGAGAGCCCCCCGAGAGCGGCGCCGCGTGTGCCCCGCGTGGCGCTGTCGCTGAGCGGGTGTCGCCGTCGCTGTCCCCGCAGGAGCCGCCGGGCGGGGCCGCAGCCGCGGGCGGGGCCCGGCCTGGGGCGGGCAGGGGCGGCCGGGGCCCTTCGGAGCCTGGGACTCGGCGCTGTACCCGCCCTGGCAGCGCGACAGCCGCGACTGCTGGACAGGTGAGTGCCACCCCCGGGACGGCCGGGTCACCTGCCCGCGGTGACCGTGTCACCCACCCGGACCAGCCGTGTCACCCACCCGGGACAGCTGGGTCACCTGCCCGGGGTGACCGTGTCACCCACCCGGGACAGCTGGGTCACCTGCCCGGGGTGACCGTGTCACCCACCCGGACCAGCCGTGTCACCCACCCGGACCAGCCGTGTCACCCACACGGGCTGGCCGTGTCACTGACCCCCCCCCCCTCCCACCCTGATGGTGTCCCCGCACAGGTGGCGTTGTCACCTACCCGGAATGGCTGTGTCACCAGGGGGGTCTGGCTGTGTCACTGAGCCCCACCCCAAGGTGTCCCTAAGCGGGTGGTGATGCCACCTACCTGGGCTGGCTGTGTCACTGGGGGGGATCTGGCCATGTCACCCACTTGGGCTGGCTGTGTCACCCACCCGGGACAGCCATGTCACCTGCCCATAGTGGCTGTGTCACCAGGGGGGTCTGGCCGTGTTACTGACCCCCACCTCCATGGTGTCCCCAAGCAGGTGACGATGTCACCCACCCAGACCAATCATGTCACCTGTCCAGGCTGGCCATGTCGCTGAGCCTCACCCTGATGGTGTCCCCAAGCAGGTGGCCATGTCACTGGGGAGGTCTGGCCATGTCACTCACCTGGTCTGGCTGTGTCACTGACTCCCCCCCAGTGTTGTCCCCAAGCAGGTGGTGATGTCACCTACCTGGGCTGGCTGTGTCACCAGGGGGGTCCGGCTGTGTCACTGACCCCCCTCCCATTGTCCCCGCACAGGTGGCGATGTCACCTTCGACATCAGCAACGACGCGCCGACGCTGGCGGGCGCCCAGGCCACGTTCTCCATCGCGCTGCGCCTGCCGGGCACCCAGCGGGCACTGCCCGACGGCCGCGTGGTCTGGGGGCAGAACTGCACCGTCAACGGTCTGGGAGCCCCGAAACAACCCTGAAACTGCCCCAAAAACCACCCCGAAACAACCCTGAAACAACCCCAAAAACCACCCTGAAACTGCCCCAAAAACCACCCTGAAACTGCCCATAACTAACCCAAAAACCACCCTGAAACTGCCCCAAAAACCACCCCGAAACTGCCCATAACTAACCCAAAAACCACCCTGAAACAACCCTGAAACAACCCTGAAACAACCCTGAAACTGCCCCAAAAACAACCCTGAAACTGCCCATAACTAACCCTGAAACCACCCTGAAACAACCCCCAAAACCACCCTGAAACTGCCCCAAAACCACCCTGAAACTGCCCATAACTAACCCAAAACCCACCCTGAAATTATCCCAAAACCATCCTGAAACCACCTCAAACCAACCCCAAACCATCCTGAAACTACCCCAAAACTACCCCAAAAACACCCTGAAATTATCCCCAAACCGCCCTGAAACTGCCCAAAACCATCCTAAAACCAACTCAAACCGACCCCAAACCACCCTGAAACCACCCCAAAATCCCTTAAACCTCCAAAACCACCCTGGAACCACCCCAAAACAACCCTTAAATCACCTGAAACCACCCCAAACTCCCCGAAACCACCCCAAACCCCAGTGTCCCCTTTACCCCGTGTGTCCCCACAATGTCCCCGGTGTCCCCGCAGGCACGCAGGTGACACGGGGGGACCCGGTGTTCCCGGAGCAGCCGGACGCCACCGGGACCTTCCCGGATGGGACCCCCCTGCCCCGGGGCCGGCGCGGGAAGTTCGTCTACGTCTGGTGGACCTGGGGTGAGTGAGGTGGCACCGCTGTCACCGAGGTGCCACCGCTGTCCCCGGGGTGGCACCGAACCCCTCTGGTGGCACCGCTGTCCCCAGGGTGGCACCAGATCCTTCTGGTGGCACCGAACCCCTCTGGTGGCACCGCTGTCCCCAGGGTGGCACCAAGCCCGCTGAGGTGGCACCGAGCCCACCCTGGGGGCGCTGACAATGCCGTGGTGGCACTGAGCCCGCCGTGGTGACACTGACATCGTGTGGTGGTGGCACTGAGCCTGCCATGGTGGCGCTGGCGCCGCTGTGGTGGCACCAAGCTCATGTCACGACGCCGACTTTGCCGTGGTGGCGCTGAGCCCACCATGGTGGCACTGTCCCCATTGTGGCGATGCTGTTCCTGCTGTGATGGCACTGTCCTGATGGTGGCACTGTCCTCACGGTGGTGGCACTGTCCCCATTGTGGTGACACTGTTCCTGCTGTGATGGCGCTGTCCTGATGGTGGCACTGTCCCCACGGTGGTGGCACTGTCCCCACTGTCCCCGGGGCGGTACTGGCAGGTGCTGGACGGGCCGGTGTCCCCGCTATGGTGGCACTGTCCCCACGGTGGTGGCACTGTCCCCACTGTCCCCGTTGTCCCCATTGTCCCCAGGGCGGTACTGGCAGGTGCTGGACGGGCCGGTGTCCCCGCTATGGTGGCACTGTCCCCACGGTGGTGGCACTGTGCCCACTGTCCCCAGGGCAGTACTGGCAGGTGCTGGACGGGCCGGTGTCCCCATGGTGGTGGCATTGTCCCCATGGTGGTGGCGCTGTCCCCACTGTCCCCGTTGTCCCCAGGGCGGTACTGGCAGGTGCTGGACGGGCCGGTGTCACAGCTCACCGTGGAGGTGGCACTGTCCTGATGGTGGCACTGTCCCCACTGTCCCCGTTGTCCCCAGGGCGGTACTGGCAGGTGCTGGACGGGCCGGTGTCACAGCTCACCGTGGACACCCAGGGGGTGCCACTCGGCTCCTACACCATGGAGGTCACCGTGTACCACGCCCGGGGACGGCAGAAATTCGTCCCCATCGGCCACGGCAGCAGCCAGTTCAGTGTCACCGGTGGGTGACAGCGGGGGGACACCGGGGGGGTGACAACGGGATGGGTGACATAGGGGGCACAGGGTGGGGGATTTGGAATGGGAAATGGGGGGGATTTGGGGTGGGAGTGGTGGGTGAGGGGGTGCGGGTGACATTGGGCGTGGGTGACACTGGGTGCAGGTGACATTGGGTGTGGGTGGCAGTGGGTGTGGGTGGCACTGGGTGTGGGTGGCACTGGGTGCAGGTGACATTGGGTGCAGGTGACATTGGGTATGGGTGACAGTGGGTGCGGGTGACATTGGGTGTGGGTGGCGCTGGGTTTCAGGACTGTGACACTGGGCTTTGGGGCTGTAGGTGACACTGGGCACAGGTGGCACTGGCTGTAGGTGACAGTGCAAGTGACACTGGGTGCTGAGGCTGGAGGTGACACTGGGTGCTGAGGCTGGAGGTGACACTGGGTGCAGGTGACACTGGATGCTTGAGCTATAGGTGACACTAGATGTGGGTGACACTGGGCGCAGAGGCTGCAGGTGACACCAGGTGCAGGTGACACTGACTATATGTGACACTGGCTGTAGATGACAGTGCAGGTGACACTGGGTGCAGGTGACACTGGCTGTAGGTGACACTGGCTGTAGGTGACAGTGCAGATGATGCTGGGTGTGGGTGACACCAAGTGCAGGTGACACTGGGTGCAGGTGACACTGGCTATAGGTGACACTGGCTGTAGATGACAGTGCAGGTGACACTGGCCGTAGGTGACACCGTGCACAGGTGACACCACACGCCACCGCTCCATCTCCCAGCCACTCCCCTGCCCATCCCCACGCTGTCCCCACACCCTCGCTGTGTCCCTGCACTGTCCCCAACTGTCCCCCTACCCTCACCGTGTCCCCGCACTGTCCCCGCGCTGTCCCCACGCCTTCACCTTGTCCCCCCGCTAGCCCTGCACTGTCCCCTAATTCTCACCTTGTCCCCGCATTGTCCCCTCGCTGTCCCCACCCTCACGCTGTCCGTGCTCTGTCCCTCCACTGTCCACAACTGTCCCCATACTCTCACTGTGTCCCCTTGCTGTCCCCTCCACTGTCCCCAACTGTCCCCATACCCTCACCATGTCCACAACTGCCCTCTCACCCTCACTGTGTCCCCACACTGTCCCCTTGCTGTCCCCACACCTTCACCATGTCTCCAACTGTCCCCATACCCTCACTGTGTCCCCACGCTGTCCCTGCACTGTCCCCTCACCCTCACTGTGTCCCTGGGCTGTCCCCAACTGTCCCCATACCTTCACCATGTCCCCTTGCTGTCCCCAGCTGTCCTCTCACCCTCACGCTGTCCCCGCTCTGTCCCCCCCACACGCTGTCCCCTCGCTGTCCCCGCACTGTCCCCCCACCCTCACTGTGTCCCTGGGCTGTCCCCAACTGTCCCCATACCCTCACCGTGTCCCCTTGCTGTCCCCCACCCTCACCGTGTCCCTACTCTGTCACCTCGCTGTCCCCAGCCGTCCTCTCACCCTCACCGTGTCCCCACGCTGTCCCCACGCCGTCCCCTCGCTGTCCCCTCGCTGTCCCCACGCTGTCCCCTCACTGTCCCCTCACTGTCCCCACGCCGTCCCCTCACTGTCCCCTCGCTGTCCCCACGCTGTCGCCCCCCTCACGCTGTCCCCTCGCTGTCCCCTCGCTGTCCCCACGCTGTCCCCACGCCGTCCCCTCACTGTCCCCTCGCTGTCCCCACGCTGTCCCCCCCCTCACGCCGTCCCCCCGCTGTCCCCACGCTGTCCCCTCGCTGTCCCCCCGCTGTCCCCTCGCTGTCCCCACGCTGTCGCCCCCCTCACGCTGTCCCCCCGCTGTCCCCCCGCTGTCCCCTCGCTGTCCCCACGCTGTCGCCCCCCTCACGCCGTCCCCCCGCTGTCCCCAGACCAGGTGCCGCTCTCGGTGGCGGTGTCGCAGCTCCCGGGCGCGGTGGCGGTGCCCGGTGGCGGTGCCTTCGTGCGGAACCGCGCGGTGGCGTTCGCGGTGCGGCTGCACGACCCGAGCCGGTACCTGCGGGACGCCGACGTGTCCTTCTCGTGGGACTTCGGCGACCAGAGCGGGACCCTCATCACCCGCAGCGCCACCGTCACGCACACCTACCGCGACACCGGCACCTTCTCGGCGCGCCTGGTGCTGCAGGCCGCCATCCCGCTCCGCCCCTGCGGGCCCAGCACGGCCCCCGCGGCCACCACCGGGGCTGCCACCGAGCCCGCGGCCACCACTGAGGGTGGCACCGAGCCCGCGGCCACCACGGCCGCGCCCGCCGCGGGGGGACAGAGCACGGGTGAGGGCAATGGCGGGCGGGCTGGGCTCGGTGTCACCGTGGGGCGGGGGGACAGGTCGGGGTTGTCACGGGCTCGGTGCCACCGGCGCTGGTGTCGCCAAAGCCCCCGGAGCCATCCCAGTCCTACAGTGTGTGACACCGGTGTGCCCCCGCCCCAGACTGAGTGTCCCCAATGTCCCCCCACCCCAGACTGAGTGTCCCCAATGTCCCCCCAGCCCACACTGAGTGTCCCCAATGTCCCCCTGCCCCAGACTGTGTGTCCCCAATGTCCCCCCAGCCGTACTGAGTGTCCCCAATGTCCCCCTGCCCCAGACTGTGTGTCCCCAATGTCCCCCCAGCCGTACTGAGTGTCCCCAATGTCCCCCTGCCCCAGACTGTGTGTCCCCAATGTCCCCCCAGCCGTACTGAGTGTCCCCAATGTCCCCCCACCCCGTACTGAGTGTCCCCAATGTCCCCCCAGCCCAGACTGAGTGTCCCCAATGTCCTCCACCCCAGACTGAGTGTCCCCAATGCCCCCTGCCCCAGACTGAGTGTCCCCAATGTCCCTCCACCCCAGACCGAGTGTCCCCAATGTCCCCCCACCCCAGACTGAGTGTCCCCAATGTCCCCCCAGCCCCTCAGCGCCACCCCATGGCAGAACGTGTGTCACCAGTGTCCCCTCACCCCATAATTTGTGTCCCCAATGTCCCCCCACACCAGACTGAGTGTCCCCAATGTCCCTTCACCCTCCAATGTCCCCCCCCACCCCATAATTTGTGTCCCCAATGTCCCCCCACACCAGACTGAGTGTCCCCAATGTCCCTTCACCCTCCAATGTCCCCCCCACCCGATAATTTGTGTCCCCCTGCCCCACAGAGCCCCCACACCGCCCCAACCCACCGTGTGTCCCCCCGGTGTCACCTAAGGGGACACGGAGCACCCCGGACACTGCAACTGGGGGGTCCCAGGGGGTCCCAAACCAAGAGGTGACCCCAGCCCAGAATCGAGCGGTACCGGGGGGGGGGGGGGTCCCATGCCAGAGGTGACCCCAGCCTGGACTCTGGGGGGATCCTGGGTGACCCCAACCCAGAATCGGGGGGTCCCAAACCAGAGGTGACCCCAGCCTGGACTCTGAGGGGGTCCCCGGGTGACCCCAGCCCAGATTTGGGACTCCCCAGGTGACCCCAACCCGGATTTTGGGACTCCCCGGGTGACCCCAGCCCGGATTTGGGGCTCCCCAGGTGACCCCAGCCCGGATTTTGGGGCTCCCCAGGTGACCCCAGCCCGGATTTGGGGGTCCCCGGGTGACCCCAGCCCGGATTTGGGGGGTCCCCGGGTGACCCCAGCCCGGATTTGGGGATCCCGGGGTGACCCCAGCCCGGATTTTGGGGCTCCCCAGGTGACCCCAGCCCGGATTTGGGGGGTCCCCGGGTGACCCCAGCCCGGATTTGGGGGGTCCCCGGGTGACCCCAGCCCCTTTTCCCCCGCAGCCTCCGGGGAGCCGGCGGAGCCCACGGGGGGCTCGGCAGCGGAACCGTCGGACCCGGCTGTCACCGATCCCGCTGTCCCCGTTGTCACCGAGCCCGCTGTCACCGAGCCCGCTGTCCCCGTTGTCACCGAGCCCTCCGTCCCCTCCGCCACCGACCCCGCCGCCACCGAGCTCTCGGTCCCCGCTGTCACCGCCAGCGCCGCTCCCGTCGCCTCCTCCGCGTCCCCCACTGCCGCCACCGCGCCCGGGGCCACCGCTGTCCCCTCTGTCCCCTCTGTCCCCTCGGTGGAAGCGACGGCGGCTGCAGGTGGGTGCTGGCCCTGCCCGGGGGTGGGGACACATCGGGGATTGTCCCCAAGGGCAGGGATGTCCCCAAGGGCCGGGGGCGGGGACACGTCGGGAATTGTCCCCAAGGGTTCCGCTGTCCCCCAGCGTTTCCCGTGTGTCCCTGCAGGTGCGGCGACAGCTGGAGGCGCGGGTGACGTCACAGCTGCTGCCACAGCTGGATCGGCCACAGCTGGATCGGCCACATCTGGATCGGCCCCCGATGCCACCGCCGCGGCCACGCTCGCTGTCACCGCAGATGCCACCGCGGGAGCCGCCGCTGTGTCCCTGGCGGCTGCCACGTCTGGAGCCACATCTGGAGCCACATCTGGCGCCACATCTGGCGCCACGCCTGGCACCACAGCCCAGCCCCTGGCACTGGTGAAGCGCCAGGCGCCGGTTGGGGACGTGCCCTGTGTCCTGTACCGCTACGGCACCTTCGCCACCCAGCTGGACATCGTCCGTGAGTCTGGGGTCCCTGGGGGTCTTGGGGGGTTCTGGGGGGGTCCCCACCCCGCTGACCCCCCCTGTGACCCCCCCAGAGGGCATCGAGAGCGTGGCCATCGTGCAGGTGGTGCCCGAGGGCGGCGGGGGCAGCAGCGTGGAGCTGACGGTGACGTGCGAGGGAGGGTGAGTGGGGACACAGGGGACGGCGCCCAAAACGCTCCCCAAAACCCACCCCCCAAAGCCTCAGAATGGTCCCAAATCCCCGCAAAAATGACCCCAAATCCCCCCAAAACGGTCCCAAAAATGACCCCAAATCCCCCCCCCAAAACTGCCCCCAAACCTGCAAAAACGGTCCCAAAAATGACCCCAAATCTCCCCAAAACTGCCCCCAAAAACTGTCCCAAAAGTGACCCCAAAACGGACCCGAAACCACCAGAAATGGCCCGAAAACGGCCCCAAATCCCCCCCAAAAACTGCCCCCAAAGCCCAAGAAATGGTCCCAAAACTGCCCCCAATGGTCCCAAAAATGACCCCAAACCCACAACAACGGCCCCAAACCCCCCCAAGTCCTCAAAACCGATCCCAAATCCCCCCAAAAACTGCCCCAAAACCCCTACAAACGGTCCCAGAAATGACCCCAAATCCCCAAAATGACCCCAAATCCCCCAAAACGGACCTGAAACCACCAGAAATGGCCTGAAAATAGCCTCAAATCCCCAAAATTATTCCAAATCCCCCCAAAAACTGCCCCGAAACCCCCCAAAACTGCCCCTGAACTCCCCAAAACGGTCCCAAAGATGACCCCAAATCCCCGAAAATGGCCCCAAATCCCCCAAGACGGACCTGAAACCACCAGAAATGGCCTGAAAATGGCCTCAAATCCCCAAAATTATTCCAAATCCCCCCCAAAACCTGCCCCCAAAAACGGTCCCAAAAACGACCCCAAATCCCCCGAAAACGGCCCCAAATCCCCCGAAATGGCCCCAAATCCCCCGAAACGGCCCCAAATCCCCCGAAAACGACCCCAAATCCCCCCAATCGGCCCTCAGGGTGCCGTCGGAGGTGTGCACGGTGGTGGCGGACGCCGAGTGCCGCGCGGCTGAGGCCGAGTCGTGCTCGAAATTATCCCAAACCTCCAAAATTATCCCGAAATGGCCCCCAAAACGGCCCCAAATCCCCAATAACGACCCTAAAACCCCTCAAAACAGCTACAAATGCCCCAAATGATCCCATATCCCTCTCAAAACGGTCTGAAAATCCCATAAATCGCCCCCAAAACTGCCCCCAAAAACGGTCCCAGAAATGGCCCCAAATCCCCCAAAATGGCCCCAAATCCCCCAAAATGACCCCAAATCCCCCAAAACGGACCCGACACCACCAGAAATGGCCTGAAAATGGCCTCCAATCCCCAAAATTATTCCAAATCCCCCCAAAAACTGCCCCGAAACCCCCCAAAACTGCCCCTGAACTCCCCAAAACGGTCCCAAAGATGACCCCAAATCCCCGAAAATGGCCCCAAATCCCCAAGACGGACCTGAAACCACCAGAAATGGCCTGAAAATGGCCTCAAATCCCCAAAATTATTCCAAATCCCCCCCAAAACCTGCCCCCAAAAACGGTCCCAAAAATGACCCCAAATCCCCCCAAAATGGCCCCAAATCCCCCGGAAACGACCCCAAATCCCCCGAAAACGACCCCAAATCCCCCCAATCGGCCCTCAGGGTGCCGTCGGAGGTGTGCACGGTGGTGGCGGACGCCGAGTGCCGCGCGGCTGAGGCCGAGTCGTGCTCGAAATTATCCCAAACCTCCAAAATTATCCCGAAATGGCCCCCAAAACGGCCCCAAATCCCCAATAACGACCCTAAAACCCCTCAAAACAGCTACAAATGCCCCAAATGATCCCATATCCCCCTCAAAACGGTCTGAAAATCCCATAAATCGCCCCCAAAACTGCCCCCAAAAACGGTCCCAGAAATGGCCCCAAATCCCCCAAAATGGCCCCAAATCCCCCAAAATGACCCCAAATGCCCCAAAACGGACCTGAAACCACCAGAAATGGCCTGAAAATAGCCTCAAATCCCCCAAATTATTCCAAATCCCCCCAAAAACTGCCCCGAAACACCCCAAAACTGCCCCTGAACTCCCCAAAACGGTCCCAAAGATGGCCCCAAATCCCCGAAAATGGCCCCAAATCCCCCAAGACGGACCTGAAACCACCAGAAATGGCCTGAAAATGGCCTCAAATCCCCAAAATTATTCCAAATCCCCCCAAAAACTGCCCCGAAACACCCCAAAACTGCCCCTGAACTCCCAAAACGGTCCCAAAGATGACCCCAAATCCCCGAAAATGGCCCCAAATCCCCCAAAACGGACCTGAAACCACCAGAAATGGCCTGAAAATGGCCTCAAATCCCCAAAATTATTCCAAATCCCCCCAAAAAACGGTCCCAAAAATGACCCCAAATCCCCCCAAAACGGCCCCAAATCCCCCGAAAACGACCCGAAATCCCCCAAAAACGGCCCTCAGGGTGCCGTCGGAGGTGTGCACGGTGGTGGCGGACGCCGAGTGCCGCGCGGCCGAGGCCGAGTCGTGCTCGCCGGTGTCGCCGTCGCCGCCGGGCTGCGAGCTCGTGCTGCGCCAGGACTTCAACCGCAGCGGCCTCTTCTGCCTCAACGTGTCCCTGGCCAACGGCAACGGGCTGGCCGTGGCCTCCACCCGCGTGGCCGTGGGAGGTGCGACGCCGCCGCGGGGGTCCCCGATGTCCCCAAGGTCCCCCGGGTGTCCCTTGATGGGTGGTTCCTGGTCCCAGTACGTGGCACAGGGTCCTGGGATGTCCCCAAGGTCCCCCGGGTGTCCCCTGAATGGGATTGGGTGGTTCCTGGTCCGGGGACGTGACAGGGACAGGGGGAAAAGGGTCCCCAAGGTCCCCTGGGTGGGGCTGGGGTGTTCCTGGTCCTGGGAGGTGGCACTGGGTCCTGGGATGTCCCCAGTGTCCCCTGGGTGGGGCTGGGTGGTTCCTGTCCTCGGAGGAGGTGGCACCTGGCCGTGGCCACCACCCGCGTGGCCGTGGGCGGTGCGACACCACCACAGGGTCCCCCAATGTCCCCAAGGTCCCCTGGGTGTCCCCTGAATGGGATTGGGTGGTTCCTGGTCCGGGGACATGACAGGGACAGGGGGAAAAGGGTCCCCAAGGTCCCCTGGGTGTCCCCTGGGTGGGGCTGGGTGGTTTTTGCACCAGGGAGTGATGGGGACAGGTCCTGGGGGTGTCCCCAATGTCCCTTGGAAGGGGCAGAGCTGTCCCTGGCCGTGGCCTCCACCCGCGTGGCCGTGGGAGGTGCGACGCCACCGCGGGGTCCCCCCCGATGTCCCCAAGGTCCCCTGGGTGTCCCCTGGGTGGGGCTGGGGTGTTTCTGTCCTGTCAGAGGTGGCATTGGGGCTTGGGGATGTCCCCAATGTCCCCTGGGTGGGGCTGGGTGTTTCTGTTCTGTCAGAGGTGGCACTGGGTCCTGGGATGTCCCCAAGGTCCCCTGGGTGTCCCCTAGGTGGGGTTGGGCAGTTCCTGGTCCTGGGAGGTGACACTGGGTCCTGGGATGTCCCCAATGTCCCCTGGGTGGGGCTGGGTGGTTCCTGTCCTCTGAGGAGGTGGCACTGGGTCCTGGGATGTCCCCAATGTCCCCTGGGTGGGGCTGGGTGGTTTCTGTCCCCAGAGGAGGTGGCACCTGGCCGTGGCCTCCACCCGCGTGGCCGTGGGAGGTGTGACGCCGCCGCGGGGTCCCCGATGTCCCCAAGGTCCCCCGGGTGTCCCCTGGGTGGGGCTGGGTTGTCCATGGCCCAGAGGAGGTGACAGGGACATCGGGACAGGGTCCCTGAGGGTTCCTGGGATGGGCTGGGCTGTCCCTGCTCTGGGAGGTGACAGGGACACAGGGACAGGTGCCGGGGATGTCCCCAAGGTCCCCTGGTGGCACCGGGCTGTCCCTGCCCTGGGAGGTGACAGGGACACAGGGACACAGGGACAGGCCCCGGGGATGTCCCCAAGGTCCCCTGGTGGCACCGGGCTGTCCCTGTCCCCAGGAGCCAGCCCGGCCAGCGGTCACACCACGCTGTTCGTGGCACTCGTGCTGGTGGCGGCCGCCCTGGGCACGGCCGCGTGCACCTACAGGTGAGGGGACAGCGGGGACAATGGGGGGACATCAGGGACACTGGGGACATTGGGGACAGTGGGGGCATCGGGGGACACTGGGGGGATTGGGAACAGTGGAGCATTGGGGGCATTGGGGGCAGTGGGGACATCGGGGGGATTGGGGACATTGGGGGGATTGGGGACATCGGGGGGATTGGGGACATTGGGGACAGCGGGGACATCGGGGGATTGGGGACATCGGGAACACATGGGAGGGGAGCAGGGTGAGAGGACATTGGGGACATGGGGGAGCTGGGGACATTGGGGACAGTGGAGACATTGGGGACATTGTGGGGTGGAGGTGACACCGTGGGGTTGGGGACACTCTCTGTGGGTTGAGGACATTGAGGACACTCCCTATGAGGATGGGACACTCAGTGGGGTTGGGACACTTTTTATGGGGTTATTATGGGGTTGGGGACATTGGGGACACTCTTAATGGGGTGGAGGTGACACTGTGGGGTTGGGGACACTCCTTATGGGGTTGGGGACATTGGGGACACTCTTTATGGGTTGGGGACACGCTTTATGGGGTTGGGGACACTTTTTATGGGGTTGTTATGGGGTTGGGGACATTCCCTATGGGGTGGAGGTGACTCTGTGGGTTGAGGACACCGGGGACACTTCCAGCGGGGCTGGGGACACTCTCTGTGGGGTTGGGGACACTTTTGATGGCTTTATGGGTTGTTACGGGGTTGGGGACATAGGGGACACTCCCAATGGGGTTGGGGACATCGGGGACACCCCTTGGCGAGGCGATGACACCGTGGGGTTGGGGACACTGGAGCTGGGGACACTCTCTATGGGGTTGGGGACACTCTGTGGGGTTGGGGACACTCTTTTTGGGGTTATTATGGGGTTGGGGACATCGGGGACACTCCCTATGGGTGGAGGTGACACTGTGGGGTTGGGGACACTCTCTGTGGGGTTGGGGACATTGAGGACACTCCCTATGAGGATGGGGACACTCTGTGGGGTTGGGGACACTCTTTCTGGGGTTATTATGGGGTTGGGGACATCGGGGACACTCTTTATGGGGTGGAGGTGACACCGTGGGGTTGGGGACACTCTCTGTGGGGTTGGGGACACTCTCTCTGGGGTTGGGGACACTTTTTATGCCTTCATGGTGTTGTTACGGGCTTGGGGACATCGGGGACACTTCCAATGGGGGGTTGGGGACATCGGGGACACCCCGACGAGGCGGTGACCCCGTGTCCCCCCCCCATCGCCCCCCAGACGTGCCAAGTCGCCGTCGCTGTCGCCGGTGTCCCCTGCCGTGTCCCGCTCGCGGCCGTGGCTGTCCCCGAATGTCCCCGCGGTTCGGCGGCTGCTGCAGCGCGCCCTGGGGGCGGCCCCGAGCGGCGAGAGCAGCCCCCTGCTCCGGGCCCGCTCGGTCTAGGGACCCCCGCCCCAAAAACCTCACCCCGAACAATCCCCCCCGGAGCTGGGGACAGCGCTGGGGACAGACGTGGTGGCCTTGGTGGCACCGGGATTAAAGCTGCGATGCGCCCCAAGCTTTGGCTCTGTGTGATTTTTAGAGGGTCTGGGGGGGGTTCGAGGGGTCCCGGAGGGGTTTTGGGGGGTTCTGGGGGGGGATCCAGGAGGGTTTTGAGGTGATTTTGGGGGGGTTCTGGGGAATTTGGGGGGGATCCGGGGGGTTTTGAGGTGATTTTGGGGGGATTCTGGGATCCGGGGTGTTTTGGGCCAGTTTTGGGGATGTCCGAGGTGATCTGGGGGGGATTTTGGGGGGGTTCTGAGGGGACCCGCGGAGGTTTTGGAGGGGTCTCGGGTGGATTTTGGGGGAGTTGGGTGGATTTTTGGGGGGTCCTGGAGGGGCTATGGGGGGATTCTGGGGGTTTTGGGGGGGTTTTGAGGGTTCTGGGTTGTCCTGAGTGGATTTTGGGGGGGTCTTGAGGGGTCCCAAGAGGAAATTTTGGGGGATCCCGGGGGGTTTTAGGGCGTCCTGAGGGGGAGTTGAGACATCTTGGCGTGTCCCAGCAGAAATTTGGGGTGTCTGAGGAGTTTTGGGATGGATTTTGGGGGGTTTTGGGGTGTTCTGGGGGTCCCGAGCAGCGAGAGCAGCCCCCTCCTCTGGGGCCGCTCCGTCTAGAGACCCTCACCCCAAAAAGAGTGACCACACCCCCTAATTTACATATTAATTAAAGACTTATTTGAATAAATCCTCCAATTTCTTGTTTTGTTAATGATCACACCCACATTTTCCATATAAGCCAATGACCACGCCCCTAAATTTACATACAATGAATAATTCCTGCGTCCACACACTCTAATTTCCAGATTTGTTAATGACCCCGCCCATTATGTGACCACGCCCATATTTTCAATATGCGTAGTGGCCACACCCCCTAATTTCCATAAAAGCAAATGTTCGCGCCCCCAATTTTAATATTAATTAAGATAATGCCTCCTTGACCACGCCTGCTAAGATCCATACTTTTCACTGGCCACGCCCCCTAATTTGCATAGCACACATAAATTGTGACCACATGATTCTCATTCTACTCAATGACCACGCCCCCTAATTTCCATATTAATTAAAGCTAATTTCAGCATTTTGGTCACGTTCTCAATTTTCATAGCAGTGGCCACACCTCTTAATTTCCATATTATTTAAATATAGTTCCCACTAGTTTGCATATCAAGTGACCCCGCCCTCTAGCTTACAAAGTAATTAAAGGTCATATCCTCACTGTGGCCACGCCCTCTAATTTCCATATTAATCAATGGCCACGCCCCCTCAACTACACACAATTATGTCATTTAATAAATGACCACTCCCCTTAATTTCCATATTATTTAAATATAACGTGTGGTCACGCCCATTATTTCCGTACCAATCTATAACCACGCCCTCTAATTACCATATGGATGAAGCTCATTTCCACTGTTAGCCCCACCCTCTAATTTGCATATCCCACATTTGGCCAAGCCTCCACGTTGGCCACACCCCATAATTTCCATATCAACAAATGACCACGCCCTCTAGTTTGCATGCTAATTAAAAGTCATGCCATCCCTTTTGGACACGCCCTCTTATTTCCATACCTGTCATTGGCCACGCCCCCTAGCACCACCCACTTTCAATTTAAATGAATAACTGCGCCCATTAATTTCCATGGATTGAACTATAATATGTAGCCACGCCCACTGATTTCCATACAGACATAGCGCCACGCCCCCTAATTACCATTATGAGCGCAGCTCATTTCCGCTGTTAGCCCCGCCCTCTCATTTCCATATACCGCATTTGGCCACGCCTCCATTTTTGGCCACGCCCCCTGCTCGCCGCGCCGCGCCGCCTTTGCGTCACTTCCGGGGCGGCCCCGCGGCGCGCGCGCAAAGATGGCGACGCCCTATGTGACGGACGAGACCGGTGAGAGCGGGGGGGCCCCGCGGCCTGGGGGGGCTCCGGGACCCCTCCGGGGCTGCCCCGGAAACCCCGCGGCCCCCCGGGACCGCCCCCAACCCGCGCGGGGCTCCCGGGGGCGGGAAAGGCCCAAAGGGGGGGCTGGGGGGGCGGGACCCCCGTGAGGGGCCTGAGGAGGGGTCCGGGGGCTGTGAGGGGAGGGGGCGGCGAGGGTTTTGGGGAGGGGTCCGTGAGGGGTTTGGGGTCCCCGTGTGGGATTTGGGTTTGTGGTTTTGGGGTGTCTGAGAGGAAGTTGAATTTGAGGGGGGGTCCCGGGACCCCCGTGAGGGGCCTGAGGAGGGGTCCAGGTTTGGCTGGGGAGGGTCCGGGGTTTGTGAGGGGAGGGGGCGGGGAGGGTTTTGGGGGGGGGTCCTGGAGGTCCCCGTGAGGGGTTTGGGGTCTCTAAGGGGGCGTCTCGGGGCCGGGAAGGGTCTAAAGGGGGGTTGGGGGGGGGTCCCGAGACCCCATGAGGGGCCTTAGGGGGTCTCGGGTTTGCAAGGGGAGGAGGGGGGGGGAAAGGTTTTGGGGAGGGGTCCTGGAGGTCCCCGTGAGGGGTTTGGGGTCTCTGAGGGGTGATTGGATTTGAGGGGGGTCCCGGGACCCCCGGGAGAGGCCTGGGGGGGGGGTCTGGGGGTTGTGAGGGGAGGGAAGGATGAGGGATTTGAGGAGGGGTCCGTGAGGGGTTTGGGGTCTCTGGGGGGGGGTTGGATTTGAGGGGGGGTCTGGGGATCCCTGTGAGGGGTCTGAGGGGACAGCGAGGGTTTTGGGGAGGGGTCTTGGAGGTCCCCAGGAGGGGTTTTGGGGTATTCATGAGGGGTTTTGGGGTATTCATGAGGGGTTTGGGGTATTCATGAGGGTGGGTTGGGTGGTGGGTTGGGTTTGAGGGGGGTCCCGGGACCCCCGGGAGGGGCCTGGGGGGTGTCCGGGGCTATTTGGGGAGGGGTCCCGGTGGTCTCCGTGAGGGGTTTGGGGTGTTCTGAGGGGGGGCTGGATTTGGGGGGGTCCTGGAAGGGTCTTTGGGGTGTCCTGGGGTCCCCCCGGTATGGAGGGCTGTCCCCAGGATGTCCCCCGGTGTCCCCACGCTGTCCCCATACCGCCATAAGTGTCCCCGTGGTGTCCCCACGCTGTCCCCACGCTGTCCCCAATCCCCGTGGTGTCTGGGGGGCTGTCCCCACAGTGTCCCCACAGTGTCCCCACAGTGTCCCCATGGTGTCCCCATGGTGTCCCCACAGTGTCCCCACAGTGTCCCCACGGTGTCCCCACAGTGTCCCCACAGTGTCCCCACGGTGTCCCCATGGTGTCTCCACCGTCTCCCCACACTGTCACCATGGTGTCCCCATGTCCCCAGTTGTCCCTGGACTGTCCCCACACTGTCCCCATGGTGTCCCCATATCGTCCCCATGTCCCTAGTTGTCCCTGCACTGTCCCCATGGTCTCCCCCTGTCCCCTCAGTATCCCCCTGTCCCCAGCTGTCCCCATGTCCCTGCATGTCCCCAGCTGTCCCCACACTGTCCCCACGGTGTCCCCATGGTGTCCCCACAGTGTCCCCAGCTGTCGCCATGGTGTCCTTGCACTGTCTCAATGTCCCCAGTGTGTCCCCACACTGTCCCCATGGTGTCCCTGCTGTCCCCACCATGTCCCGCCGTGTCCCCATGGTGTCACTGGTGTCCCCAGCTGTCCCCACAGTGTCCCTGCACTGTCCCCATGCTGTCCCCACTGTGTCCCCATGGTGTCCCCATGGTGTCCCCAGCTGTCCCTATGCTGTCCCCACCACGTCCCCGCCGTGTCCCCATGGTATCGCTGGTGTCCCCAGCTGTCCCCATGGTGTCCCCATGCTGTCCCCACCGTGTCCCCATGCTGTCCCCACCATGTCCCCACCGTGTCCCCAGCTGTCCCCATGCTGTCCCCAGCATGTCCCCATGCTGTCCCCAGCTGTCCCCACTGTGTCCCCGCCGTGTCCCCAGCTGTCCCCATGCTGTCCCCAGCTGTCCCCACCGTGTCCCCACCGTGTCCCCGCCGTGTCCCCAGCTGTCCCCACCGTGTCCCCAGCTGTCCCCATGCTGTCCCCGCCATGTCCCCGCCGTGTCCCCAGCTGTCCCCAGCTGTCCCCACCATGTCCCGCCGTGTCCCCAGCTGTCCCCATGCTGTCCCCGCCGTGTCCCCAGCTGTCCCCAGCTGTCCCCAGCTGTCCCCAGCTGTCCCCGCCGTGTCCCCACCGTGTCCCCAGCTGTCCCCATGCTGTCCCCAGCTGTCCCCATGCTGTCCCCGCCGTGTCCCCAGCTGTCCCCATGCTGTCCCCATGCTGTCCCCAGCTGTCCCCACCGTGTCCCCACCGTGTCCCCACCGTGTCCCCATGCTGTCCCCACCGTGTCCCCACCGTGTCCCCACCGTGTCCCCAGCTGTCCCCAGCTGTCCCCATGCTGTCCCCACCGTGTCCCCATGCTGTCCCCACCGTGTCCCCACCGTGTCCCCAGCTGTCCTCATGCTGTCCCCAGCATGTCCCCATGCTGTCCCCATGCTGTCCCCAGCTGTCCCCACTGTGTCCCCGCCGTGTCCCCAGCTGTCCCCATGCTGTCCCCACCATGTCCCGCCGTGTCCCCAGCTGTCCCCAGCTGTCCCCAGCTGTCCCCACCGTGTCCCCACCGTGTCCCCACCGTGTCCCCGCCGTGTCCCCAGCTGTCCCCAGCTGTCCCCAGCTGTCCCCATGCTGTCCCCGCCGTGTCCCCGCCGTGTCCCCAGCTGTCCCATGCTGTCCCCACCATGTCCCGCCGTGTCCCCAGCTGTCCCCATGCTGTCCCCGCCGTGTCCCCATGCTGTCCCCATGCTGTCCCCAGCTGTCCCCATGCTGTCCCCATGCTGTCCCCGCCGTGTCCCCATGCTGTCCCCATGCTGTCCCCAGCTGTCCCCATCTGTCCCCATGCTGTCCCCAGGCAGGTACATCCCCTCCACGCAGCGCCCGGACGGGACCTGGCGGAAGCAGCGCCGGGTCAAGGAGGGCTACGTGCCCCAGGAGGAGGTGCCCGTGTGAGTGGGGGTCCTGGGGGGTCCTGGGGGGTCCTGGGGGGGTCCTGGGGGGTCCCGGGGGGTCCTGGGGGGGTCTCAGGGTGTGGGGAGGGGTCGGCTCCCACCCAGGCCTGGCTCTGCAGCCCCCAGACCTTCCCTGTCCCCCCTGTCCCCCTCAAATCCCCTCCTGGACCCCCCCTCAGACCCTTCAGATCCCCTCCAGGACCCCCCAAAATCCCTCCTGTCCCCTCTAGACCTTCCTGTCCCCCCTGTCCCCCTCAAATCCCTTCCTGGACCCCCCCTCAGACCCTTCAGATCCCCTCCTGGCTGCCCCCAGACCCCTCCAGGACCCCCCAAAACCCCTCCTGTCCCCCCCAGACCCCTCCTGTCCCCCCCTAAACCCCCCAAAACCCCTCCAGGACCCCCCAAAACCCCTCCAGGACCCCCCAAAACCCCTCCTGTCCCCCCTAAACCCCTCAAATCCCCTCCAGGACCCCTTAAATCCCATCCTGTCTCCCCCAAACTCCTCAAATCCCTTCCTTGATGCCCCTAGACCCCTTCAGGACCCCCCCAAAATTTCTCTTTTCCCCCCTAAACCCCTCCAGGACCCCCCTCAAATCCCTTAAATCCCCTCTTGGATGCCCCCAGACTCCTCCAGAACTCCCTCAAACCCCTCTTGTTACCCCCAGATCCCTCAAATCCCCTCCAGGACACCCCCAAACCCGTCCAGGACCCCTCAAATCCCTTCCTGTCCCCCCCAAACCCCTTAAATCCCCTCCAGGACCCCCCAAAACCCCTCCTGTCCCCCAGTAACCCCTTCAGGACCCCCCCAAACCCATCAAATCCCCTCCTGTCCTCCCCAAACCCCTCAAATCCCCTCCTGGATCTCCCCCAAACCCTTCCAGGACCCCTTCAACCCCCTCCTGTTACCCCCAAACCCCTCCACGCCCCCTCCCCAAAACCCCCTGACCCTCTTCATTTATTTGATTTGATTTTGATTTTTTTTTTTTTCCCCCCCACCCCGCTTTTATCTCCAGCTACGAGAACAAATACGTGAAATTCTTCCGGAGCAAACCCGAGCTGCCGCCGGGTCTGAGCCCCGAGGCCGCCGCCCCCCTCCCCGCCGGGCCGAGGGACCCCCGGGCGGCCCGATGGGGGCGGCTGCGACCCCTCCCCAACTTTGTCCAAGAGCGCCCGAAGGAACCTGAAACGCAAAGAGAAAAGGAAACAGCAGCAGGAAAAAGATCGGGAGAACCACGGGGACGGACTGAGCCAGGAGCTGGAAAAAATCAACCTGGGAGGAGGAGGAGGAGGAGGAGACAACGGAGGAGGAGGCGGGACAACGGGAGGGGAGAAAAACGTGGAAAACCCCGGGAATTCCGGCAAGAATTCGGGGAAAAATTCCAGTAAGAATTCGGTGAAAAACTCAGCGGAATCGGGGAAGAGTTCGAGCAAGAATTCAGAAGATTCTGGGAAGAATTCCAGCAAAAACGCAGCAGATTTTGGGAAGAATTCGGCAAATTTCGGGATTGAATCGGGGAATAATTCTGGGGATAGTTTGGGGAGTAATGTTGGGAATTTGGGGAGTCATTTGGGGGGTAACACTGGGAATTTGGGGGGTAATTTAGGGGGTAATTTGAGGAGTAATTCTGGGAATAACCTCGGGAATTCCGGGGGTAATTCTGGAAATAATTTGGGGAAAAATCCCGGAAATAATTTGGGAAATAATAATAATAATTTGGGGGGTAATAATTCAGGAAATAATAACTCAGGAAATAATCCTGGGAATAATAACTCGGGGAACAACAACTTGGGGCTGAATTGGGGGAAAAATCCCGCGAATACTCCTGGGAACAATCGCGGAAATAATAACTTGGGGATGAATTTGGGGAATAATTCTGGGAGTAAGCAGATGAATTCGGGGGGCAATTACGGGAATACCCCGGGCAGTAAGCAGATGAATTCGGGGGGCAATTACGGGAATACCCCGGGCAGTAAGCAGATGAATTCGGGGGGCAATTACGGGAATACCCCGGGCAGTAAGCAGATGAATTCGGGGGGCAATTACGGGAATACCCCGGGCAGTAAGCAGATGAATTCAGGGGGCAGTTTAGGGACCTGCTCAGGTGGTACCCAGATGAATTCGGGGGGCAATTCTGGGACCCCCTCGGGCACTAAGCGGATGAATTCGGGGGGCAATTCTGGGAATACCTTGGGCAGTACCCAGATGAATTCGGGGGGCAGTTTAGGCACCCCCTCGGGCGGTACCCAGATGAATTCGAGGAGCAATCCCGGCACCCCCTCGGGCAGCACCCAGATGGATTCGGGGGGCAATCCCGGCGGCACCCAGATGAATTCGGGGGGCAATCCCGGCACCCCCTCGGGCAGCCCCCCCGTGCCCAGCCCCGGGATCACCCCCGGCCCCTCGGAGCGGGCCCGGCGCATCAAGAGCCTGCGGAAGAAGCTGCGGCAGGTGCAGGAGCTGCAGCAGCGCCTGGAGCGGGGCGCGCTGGCCGAGCCCAGCCCGGAGCAGCTGCAGAAGCTGGGCCGGAGGAGGGCGCTGGAGGAGGAACTGAGGGCGCTGGAGCTGGACTCGGAGTGAGGGCGGCTGGGGTTTCTAGAGGTTTTTTTAAGTTATTTTTTGGGGTTTTATTTTGTTTCCTTTTGGGTTTTTTTTGTTTTTTTTTTATTTTAGTTTATTTTGGTTTTTTATTTTGGTTTATTTTGAGTTTATTTTGGTTTTTTATTTTGGTTTATTTTGGTTTTTCATTTTGGTTTATTTTGCTTTTATTTTGTTTTTTAATTTTGTTTCATTTTGGGTTTTTTTTGGTTTTTTATTTTAGTTTATTTTGGTTTTTTATTTTGGTTTATTTTGAGTTTATTTTGGTTTTTTATTTTGTTTTATTTTGGTTTATTTTGGTTTTTCATTTTGGTTTATTTTGCTTTTATTTTGTTTTTTAATTTTGTTTCATTTTGGGTTTTTTTTGGTTTTTTGTTTTAGTTTATTTTGGTTTTATTTTGGTTTTTTATTTTGTTTTATTTTTATTTTATCCTGTTTTATTTTAATTTTATTTTTATTTCATTTTTGTTTTATTTTTCTTTTATTTTGTTTTTATTTTTATTTTATTTTTATTTCATTTTTGTTTTATTTTTATTTTGTTTTATTTTTATTTTATTTTTTATTTTAATTTTTATTTAATTTTACTTTATTTTGTTTTATTTTTACTTTATTTTGGTTTTTTTTATTTTTGTTTCATTTTATTTTTGGTTTTTTTTAAATTTTATTTTGGGTCTATTTTTATTTTATTTTACTTTATTTCATTTTATTTCATTTCTTTTGGTTTTATTAAATTTCATTTATTTTATTTAATTTTGTTTTCGTTTCATTTAATTTTGTTTTACTTTATTTGTTTTCATTTTTATTTGATTTTATTTTTGTTTTATTTTGGTTTATTTGGTTTTACTTTATTTACTTTATTTCATTTTGTTCCATTTTGTTTCATTTTATTTTATTTCATTTTATTTCATTACATTTTATTTTACTTTATTTTGTTTTACTTTGATTTTATTTTGTTTTAGTTTATTTGTTTTACTTCATTTTATTTTGCTTTATTTTATTTTGTTTTATTTTGTTTTGTTTAATTTTATTTCGTTCATTATATTATTTTGTTTTATTTTTTCTGTTACTTTCTTTTATATTTTCATTTCTTTCATTTTAATTTTTCTTGGTTTAATTTTCTTGATTTTTCGGTTGATTTGATTTGATTGATTTTTTGATTCCTTTATTTTAATTTTCTCTTTTTTTGGCTTATTTTAATTTAATTTTTGTTTATTTTGTTTTATTTTTATTTAGATTTTGTTTACTCTGTTTTTATTATTTTATTTTTCTTTTCTTTTATTTTTTATTATTTTATTTTATTTTTATTATTTTATTTACCGATTTCTTTTTGGTTTTTTTGTTTGTTTTTTTTTTTTTTGTTTCTTTTAAATTTTGTTTCGTTTCTTTTGATTTTCTTTTGGTTTTTTTTTTCTTTTCAATTTTTTATTTTAATTTTTTTGCTCCATCTCATTTAATTTTCTCAATTTTTTTTTTGTTCTCTCCGCGTCCTTCATCCCTCCTCTCCCTCTTTTTACCGGATTTAAAACTGGGGTGAAAATCCCCAAAAACGGGGCCGTGCCCCCTCCCCCCGCGCCCCTCCCCCCTCTCTGTGGCGCCGCCCCCCTCCCAATTTTCTCTTTTTGGTCTTTTTGCTTCCGTTTTTCAGAGCGGTGGAGGAATAAAAAAAAAATCAGTGATCAGTGGGGGTCGGGGTGTTTGGGGGGTCCTGGGGAGGATTTCGGGGGTCCCAGAGGGGTTTGGGGGGTCCTGAGGGAGATTTGGGGGATCCTTGGGGGATTTGGGGGGTCCTGGGGGGATTTTGGGGGGTCCCAGAGAGGTTTGGGGGGTTTGAGGGGGGTCCTGGGGGGTATTTGGGGGATCCTGGGGGAATTTGAGGGGGTCCTGGAGGGGGATTTGGGGGTCCTGGGGGGATTTGGGGGATCCTGGGGGGATTTTGGGGGGTCCCAGAGGGGTTTGGGGGTCCTGGGGGGATTTTGGGGGGATTTGAGGGGTCCCTGAGGGATCTTGGGGGTCCCAGAGGGGTTTGGAGGGTCCTGAGGGAGATTTGGGGGATCCTTGGGGGATTTGGGGGGTCCTGGGGACGATTTGGGGGGGTCTCAGAGGGGTTTGGGGGGTCCTGGGGGGATTTTGGGGGGGATTTGGGGGGTCCTGGTGGTGTTTGGGGGGGTCCTGGGAAGGATTTCTGTGGTCCCAGAGGGGTTTGGGGAGTCCTGAGGGAGATTTGGGGGTCCTGGGGGGGATTTTGGAGGGATTTGGGGGATCCTGCGGAGGATTTGGGGGGGATTTGGGGGATTTCGGGGGTCTCAGAGGGGTTTGGGGGATTTGAGGGAAGACTTGGGGGTCCTGGGGGGGGAATTTTGGGGAGTCCTGGGGTGTTTGGGGGGGTCCTGGGAGGATTTGGGGGTCCTGGGGAGGATTTGGGGGATCCTTGGAGGGCTTGGTGGATTTGGGGGGTCCTGGGGGTGTTTGGGGGGTCCTGGGGGGATTTTGGGGGGATTTTGGGGGGTCCCAAAGGTGTTTGGGGGGTCCTGGGGAGGATTTGGGGGATCATTGGGGGTCCTGGGGGATTTTGGAGGGATTTGGGGGGGTCCTGGGGGGTGTTTGGGGGGTCCTGGGGAGGATTTCGGGGGGTCCCAGAGGGGGATTTGGGGGGTCCTGGGGGGATTGGATTGAAGAGGGTACAGGAGGGAGCCCAGACTGGGAGAACTGGGAGGGGGAACTGGGAGTGCTGGAGTAACTGGAGGGATCACTGGGAGAAACTGGGAAGGGGCATTTGAGGCACTGGTGGGTACTGGAGGAACTGGGAGGAGGGAATGGGAGCAACTGGGAGCACTGGGAGGGGGTCACTGGAGCAACTGGGAGCACTGGGAGGGGTCACTGGGAGAAACTGGGAGCTCTGGAAGGGGGCAACTGGTGGGCACTGGGCGGAACTGGGAGCGCTGGGTCCCACCGCGGTGATGGGACGGCGGCGTTGCCCCTTTAAAGGGCGTGCTCCTAGCCATTTAAGGGGCGTGGCTATGCAGATTTAGAGGGTGTTGCCAATACTTTAAGGGGCGTGGCCTCACCATTTAAGGACAGGGTCATGCCGATGAGGGGGCGTGGCCTTTTCTTTTAAGGAGCGCGCCGCGCGCGCGCGCGCTGCCCCACCCCGGAAGTGGGCGTGGCCAGCGCGGCGGCGGGCGGAAAGCGGAAGTGCGGCCGTGAGGGGACCCGGGGGGGGCGGCGGCGCGACCCCCCCCCCCCCCCCGCCGGTACGGCGTGGTGAGTCCCGAACCCCCCAAAACCAGCCCCGAACCCCCCCGGTACCGGCGTGGTGAGTCCCGAACCCCCCGGAACCACCTCCGAATCACCCCGGTACCGGGGCTCCGAGCGTCCGGGGGATCCCGGCACCGGTTCGGGGCTCCCGGTTCCATCCAGGAGGTCCCCGGGGCCGGATTTCGAGGTTGCCGGGCCGTCGCGGGGGTTGGTTGATCAGGGGATCCCCGGGGGCCGTTCTGAGGGTCCCAGGGCTCGGTCGGGGGGGGGTCCCGGGGCCGTTCGGGGTCCCCGGGACTCGGTTCGGAGGTCCCGGGGTGTCTCAGGGGGTCCGGGGCCGTTCTGGGTGTCCCGGGGCTCGGTTGGGGCGTCCCAAGTCCATTTTGGCGGGTCCCGGTGCGGCTCAGGCGGTCCCGGTGCTCGGTTCGGGGGGGGTCCCTGTGAGGCTCAGGGGGTCTCGCGTCCATTCAGGGGGTCCCGGGGCCGTTCTGGGCTCCCCGGGGCCGTTCGGAAGGTCCCGGGTCCCTTTCGGGGGGTCCGGGGCCATCTGGGGTGGGTCCCGGTGCCGTTCTGGAGGGTCCCGGATCCGTTCGGGGGTCCCGGGTCTATTCTGGAGGGTCCCGGTGCCGTTCTGGGTGTCCCGGGTCTATTCTGGAGGGTCCCGGTGCCGTTCTGGGGGTCCCGGTGCTCGGTTCGGGGGTCCCGGTGCCGCTCCCTGGGTGCTGACCCCGCTGTCCCCTCTCTGTCCCCGGTGTCCCAGGGATGGCCGTGACCTAAGCCCGCGGCGATGGAGCGGCCCCGGTACCGGGAGGCGGCGCCCGGGGGCAGCGGGCCCGGCGGGGGCTCCAGCGCCGCCTGGAACGGGAGCTGCGGCCGCGCCCCCGGTGCCGCCACCGGCAGCGGTACCGGCACGGCGGGGGGCGAGGACGACGAGAGCGGCGAGCGCGACATTGCTGTCCCCGGGCCCGGGAGTGTCCCCGTTTCCAGGACTGTCCCCAAATCCGGCAGTGTCCCCAACCCCAGGACTGTCCCCAAGCCCGGAGGTGTCCCCGAGGGTGTCCCCAACGCTGAGAGTGTCCCCAAATCCGGCAGTGTCCCCAACCCCGGGGGTGTCCCCAGTACAGGGAGTGTCCTCCCCAGCCCTGAGGGTGTCCCCAAACCCAGGAGGGTCCCCAACCCTGAGGGTGTCCCCAATACGGGGAGTGTCCTCCCCAGCCCTGAGGGTGTCCCCAAACCCAGGAGTGTCCCCAACCCTGAGGGTGTCGCCAGCCCTGGCGGTGTCACCGGTGCCGGGATTGTCCCCAGCACTGGGAGTGTCCCCAACCTTGAAGGTGTCACCAGCCCTGGTGGCGCCCCTGGGACTGTCCCCACTCCTGGCAGTGTCCCCAGCCCCAGCAGTGTCCCCAACTCTGGGAGTGTCCCCAGCCCTGAGGGTGTCCCCAACTCTGGGAGTGTCCCTGGTCCTGGGAGTGCCCCCATTGCTGCGGGTGTCCCCAACTCTGGGAGTGTCCCCAGCCCCAGCAGTGTCCCCAACACCGGGACTGTCCTTGGTCCTGGGAGTGTCCCCAACACCAGGAGTGTCCTCAACCCTGAGGACATCCCTAAAAGTGTCCCCATTGCTGCGGGTGTCCCCAACTCTGGGAGTATCCCCAGCCCCAGCAGTGTCCCCAACACCGGGACTGTCCTTGGTCCTGAGGGTGTCCCCAACCCCACGAATGTCCCCAGCCCTGGGAGTGTCCCCAACACCGGGACTGTTCCTGGTCCTGGGAATGTCCCCAGCCCCGGCAGTGTCCCCAGCCCCGGGGGTCGCTGCAGCTGCCGGTGCCCCCCGGCCTCTCCCCCGAGCCCCTCCCGGGACCTCCCGTGCGGCCTCGGCTGCCGCCACCGCCGACCCCCGGAGCGCCCCGGCGACCCCCGGCCACAGCGCCACCAGCACGGGGAGCCCGGTGCCACCACCGCCAGGGGACAGCGCCACCAGCACGAGGAGCCCGGTGCCACCACCGCCAGGGGACACGGCCACCAGCACGAGGAGCCCGGTGCCACCACGGCCGGGGGACACGGCCACCAGCACGAGGAGCCCGGTGCCACCACCGCCAGGGGACAGCGCGGGTCCCTGCGGGCGGCCCGGGCGGGGGTCGCGCTCTGCCTGCGCCTCCTCGGCGCCCTCCTCGCGCTGCTCTTCCTCCTCCTCCTCCTCCTCCGCTCCTTCCTCCGCGCCGCCTCCGCGGGGCTCCGCCGCTCCCGGGAGCTGCTGGCCGAGCGGTTCCGGCCCCGGGCCGGCCACCACCGGGGTGGTGACAGCGACGAGGAGGTGACGCGTTTGGTGGCAATGGCCGAGGTGGCCGAGGAGGAGCTGGATCCGTTCCGGGTGCTCGGCGTGGAGCCCACGGCCACGGACGCGGAGCTGCGCAGGGCGTACCGGAGGCTGGCCGTGCTGGTGGGTGTTGGGGACATCCCCGAGGGCTTGGGGACGCTTTGGGGACGTTTTGGGGACATTGAGGGTCGTGTCTCGGCAGGTGCACCCCGATAAAAGCCGTGACCCCCGGGCGGAGGCGGCGTTCAAGGTGCTGCGGGCGGGCTGGGAGAGGGTGAGCAGCCCCGAGAGGCGGCGCGAGTACCAGGCGTGAGTTTGGGGTGAAAATACCCAATTTTGGGCCGTGAATTCCCAATTTTGGGATGTAAAACACGAATTTTGGGGTGGAAATCCCAGGTTTTGGGGTGTAAATCCCATATTTTTGGGTGTAAATCCCGGTTTTGGGGTGGGCTGGGAGAGGGTGAGCAGCCCCGAGAGGCGGCGCGCGTACCAGGCGTGAGTTTGGGGTGAAATCCCAAGTTTTGGGATGTAAATCCCGGGTTTTGGGGTGCAAATCCTATATTTTGGTGTGGGAATCCCAGTTTTGGGGTGGGAATCCTGGGTTTTGGGGTGGAAATCCCATATTTTTGGGTGTAAATCCCGGTTTTGGGGTGGGCTGGGAGAGGGTGAGCAGCCCCGAGAGGCGGCGCGAGTACCAGGCGTGAGTTTGGGGTGAAATCCCAAGTTTTGGGTAGGAAATCCCAAGTTTTGGGGTGGGAATCCCATATTTTTGGGGCATGAATCCCAAAATTTAGGGTGTAAATCATGGGTTTTCAGGTGGGAATCCCAAATCTCGGGGTGGGAATCCTGGGTTTTGGGGTGGGAATTGTGGTTTCGGGGCACCGGGAGCTCTGGTTTTGGGTGCAGAATCCCAGATTTTGGGGGTAGGAATCCTGGTTTGGGGTGGGAATCCCATTCTTTGGGGAGCCAATTCCATATTTTGGGTTCCAATCCCATATTTTGGATTATAATTCCTGTTTTTGTGTCCCAGGAAGCAGCTGGCGCAGGGGGAGCTGGCGTGGGCGCTGGGCACATTTTTGGGGCTGTCATTCCCATTTTTAGGGCTGTATATCCCATTTTTTTTGTGTAAATCCCATATTTTGGGGTTCCAATCCCATATTTTGGGGTTCCAATCCCATATTTTGGGTTCCAATTTCCATATTGTGGGTAATAATTCCTGTTTTTGTGTCCCAGGAAGCAGCTGGCACAGGGGGAGCTGGCGTGGGCGCTGGGCAGGTTCCTGGGGCTGTCATTCCCATTTTAATGGGTCTAAATCCCATTTTTTTGGTGTAAATCCCATATTTTTGGCATTCCAATCCCATTTTTTGGGTTCCAATCCCATATTTTGGGTATTAATTCCCGTTTTTGTGTCCCAGGAAGCAGCTGGCGCAGGGGGAGCTGGCGTGGGCGCTGGGCACGTTTTTGGGGCTGTCATTCCCATTTTTAGGGCTGTATATCCCATTTTTTTGTGTAAATTCCATATTTTGGGGTTCCAATCCCATATTTTGGGGTTCCAATCCCATATTTTGGGTTCCAATTTCCATATTGTGGGTAATAATTCCTGTTTTTGTGTCCCAGGAAGCAGCTGGCACAGGGGGAGCTGGCGTGGGCGCTGGGCAGGTTCCTGGGGCTGTCATTCCCATTTTAATGGGTCTAAATCCCATTTTTTTGGTGTAAATCCCATATTTTTGGCATTCCAATCCCATTTTTTGGGTTCCAATCCCATATTTTGGGTATTAATTCCCGTTTTTGTGTCCCAGGAAGCAGCTGGCGCAGGGGGAGCTGGCGTGGGCGCTGGGCACATTTTTGGGGCTGTCATTCCCATTTTTAGGGCTGTATATCCCATTTTTTTTTGTGTAAATCCCATATTTTGGGGTTCCAATCCCATATTTTGGGGTTCCAATCCCATTTTTTGAGGTGCCAATTTCCATATTTTGGGTATTAATTCCCGTTTTTGTGTCCCAGGAAGCAGCTGGCACAGGGGGAGCTGGCGCGGGCGCTGGGCGCGTTCCTGGGCCGGCTGCAGGAGGAGCTCAGGGACGCCAGGGACGCCATGGGCTGCACCCGCTGCGGGGGGCGCCACAGGTGGGGACACCGTGGGGACACCTGTGACACTGCAGGGACAATGGGGACACTGTGGGGACAGTGCTGGGACAATGGGGACACTGTGGGGACAGTGCTGGGACAATGGGGACTGCAGGGATGCCATGGGCTGCACCCGCTGCGGGGGGCGCCACAGGTGGGGACACCGTGGGGACACTGTGGGGACACCTGTGACACTGCAGGGACAATGGGGACACTGTGGGGACAGTGCAGGGACAATGGGGACACTGTGGGGACAATGGGGACTGCAGGGACAATGGGGACAATAGGGACGCCATGGGCTGCACCCGCTGTGGGGGGCGCCACAGGTGGGGACACCGTGGGGACACTGTGGGGACACCTGTGACACTGCAGGGACAATGGGGACACTGTGGGGACACCTGTGACACTGCAGGGACAATGGGGACACTGTGGGGACAGTGGGGACAGTGCAGGGACAATGGGGACACTGTGGGGACAATGGGGACAGTGCTGGGACAATGGGGACTGCAGGGACAATGGGGACAATAGGGACGCCATGGGCTGCACCCGCTGCGGGGGGCGCCACAGGTGGGGACACCGTGGGGACACCTGTGACACTGCAGGGACAATGGGGACACCCATTGGGGTGGGGACAGTGGGGACACCACAGACACCAGGGACACTGTGGGACACTGCAGGGACAATGGGGACACCACAGACACCAGGGACACTGTGGGACAGTGCAGGGACAGTGGGGACACTGTGGGGACAATGGGGACTGCAGGGACAATGGGGACAATAGGGACGCCATGGGCTGCACCCGCTGCGGGGGGCGCCACAGGTGGGGACACTGTGGGGACACCGTGGGGACACTGTGGGGACACCTGTGACACTGCAGGGACAATGGGGACACTGTGGGGGACAGTGCAGGACACTGGGACAGTTGGGACGCCATGGGCTGCACCCGCTGCGGGGGACGCCACAGGTGGGGACACCATGGGGACACCTGGGACACTGCAGGAACAATGGGGACACCGTGGGGACACCTGTGACACTGCAGGGACAATGAGGACACCGTGGGGACACTGTGGGGACACTGTGGGGACACCTGTGACACTGCAGGGACAATGGGGACAGCATGGGGACAGTGGGACACTGCAGGACACTGGGACAGTTGGGACGCCATGGGCTGCACCCGCTGCGGGGGCGCCACAGGTGGGGACACTGTGGGGACACCTGTGACACTGCAGGGACATTGGGGACACTGTGGGGACAGTGGGGACTGCAGGGACAATGGGGACAATAGGGACGCCATGGGCTGCACCCGCTGCGGGGGGCGCCACAGGTGGGGACACTGTGGGGACACCTGTGACACTGCAGGGACAATGGGGACACTGTGGGGACAGTGCAGGACACTGGGACAGTTGGGACGCCATGGGCTGCACCCGCTGTGGGGGGCGCCACAGGTGGGGACACCATGGGGACACCTGTGACACTGCAGGGACAATGGGGACACTGTGGGGACAATGGGGACAGTGCTGGGACAATGGGGACTGCAGGGACAATGGGGACAATAGGGACGCCATGGGCTGCACCCGCTGCGGGGGGCGCCACAGGTGGGGACACCGTGGGGACACCTGTGACACTGCAGGGACAATGGGGACACCCATTGGGGTGGGGACAGTGGGGACACCACAGACACCAGGGACACTGTGGGACACTGCAGGGACAATGGGGACAGCGTGGGGACAGTGGGGCACTGCAGGACACTGGGACAGTTGGGACGCCGTGGGCTGCACCCGCTGTGGGGGGCGCCACAGGTGGGGACACTGTGGGGACACCTGTGACACTGCAGGGACAATGGGGACACTGTGGGGACAGTGGGGACAGTGCTGGGACAATGGGGACACTGTGGGGGACAGTGGGGACTGCAGGGACAATGGGGACAATAGGGATGCCATGGGCTGCACCCGCTGCGGGGGGCGCCACAGGTGGGGACACTGTGGGGACACCGTGGGGACACTGTGGGGACACCTGTGACACTGCAGGGACAATGGGGACACTGCGGGGACAGTGGAGACACTGCAGGGACAATGGAGACACTGCGGGGACAGTGGGGACAGCACTGGGGGGGACATTGTTTGACATGTCCTGGAGGGTTGGGGTGACTCTGTGTCCTGGGGGTCTCACTGTGTCCATGGAGATGTCATGCTGTCCCCAATGTCCCCGGGGGTGTCCCCAATGTCCCCGTGTCCCCACAGGCGGTTCCAGCTGGACAGGGACCCGCGCGGTGGCCGCTGGTGTGGCCTGGGTGTGTCCCCATGTCCCCAATGTCCCCAGGGGTGTCATAGTGTCCCTGTGGGTGTCACAGTGTCCCCAATGTCCCCGGGGGTGTCACAGTGTCCCTGTGGGTGTCACAGTGTCCCCAATGTCCCCGGGGTGTCACAGTGTCCCCAATGTCCCCGGGGGTGTCACAGTGTCCCTGTGGGTGTCACAGTGTCCCTGTGGGTGTCACAGTGTCCCCAGTGTCCCCAGGGGTGTCACAGTGTCCCCGTGTCCCCACAGGCGGTTCCAGCTGGACAGGGACCCGCGCGGTGGCCGCTGGTGTGGCCCGTGCGGGGGGTGGCACGCGGCCGACGAGGGTGACCTGTGGGCAGAGTCCAGCCTGATGGGCCTCAAGGTCACCTACCTGGCCCGCATGGACGGCCACATCTACGACGTCACCGGTGAGGGGACACCTGGGGGGGCACGGCCACGGAGACGGGGGTGACACACAGAGAACGGGGGGGACGGGTCCCTGGTGTCACCATCCTGGGGACCTCTCTCTGGTGTCACCGTGACCAAGGGGACACCATGGCCAGGTCACTCTGGGGGACACCATGGCCAAGGGATCTCTGGGGACGTCATGACCAGGGTGGTCTCTCTGGTGTCACCATCCTGGGGACCTCTCTGGTGTCACCACGACCAAGGGGACACCATGAACAGGTCAGTCCTGGGTGGTCACCATGAGCATCCCAGGGTCTTTGGTGTCACCATGACCAAGGTGACACCGTGAGCATCCCCAGGAGTCTCTGGGGACACCGTGACTGGGTGTCCCTGATGTCACCATGACCATTCCTTGGTCCCTCTGGTGTCACCATCCCCAGGAGTCTCTGGGGACACCGTGACTGGGTGTCCCTCATGTCACCATGACTATCCCTGGGGGTCTCTCGTGTCACCATGACCAAGGGGTCTCTGGGGACACCACAACCAGGGTGGTCTCTCTGGTGTCACCATGACCAAGGGGACACCATGTCCTGGTCACTCTGGGGGACACCATGACCATCCTTGGGGACCTCTCTGGTGTCACCATCCTGGGGGTCTCTCTTATGTCACCATGACCAAGGGGACACCGTGCCCAGGTGGCTCTGGGAGACACCATGGCCATCCCAAGGGTCCCTGGTGTCACCATTACCAGAGGGACACCGTGACCAAGGGGACACCGTGCCCAGGTGTCTTTGGTGTCACCATGACCAGGGGACACCATGAGCATCCCTGGGGTGTCCCTGGTGTCACCATCCTGGGGACCTCCCTAGTGTCACCATCCCTGGGATGTCCTTGGTGCCACCATGACCAAGGGGACACCATGCCCATTTGACTCTGGTGTCACCATCTCGGGGATCTCCCTGGTGTCACCATGACCAGGGGACACCATGCCCAGGTGTCTTTGGTGTCACCATGCCCAGGGATCTCCCTGATGTCACCATGACCAGGGGACACCATGCCCAGGTGTCTTTGGTGTCACCATGCCCAGGGATCTCCCTGGTGTCACCATCTCGGGGATCTCTCTGGTGTCACCATGACCAGGGGACACCATGCCCAGGTGTCTTTGGTGTCACCATGCCCAGGGATCTCCCTGGTGTCACCATCTCGAGGATCTCCCTGGTGTCACCATGACCAGGGGACACCATGCCCAGGTGTCTTTGGTGTCACCATGCCCAGGGATCTCCCTGATGTCACCATGACCAGGGGACACCATGCCCAGGTGTCTTTGGTGTCACCATGCCCAGGGATCTCTCTGATGTCACCATGACCAGGGGACACCATGCCCAGGTGTCTTTGGTGTCACCATGCCCAGGGATCTCTCTGATGTCACCATGACCAGGGGACACCATGCCCAGGTGTCTTTGGTGTCACCATCTCAGGGATCTCCCTGATGTCACCATGACCAGGGGACACCATGCCCATCCCTGGGGTCTCTCTGGTGCCACCCTGACCGAGTGTCCCCTGTGTGTCCCCAGAGTGGGCGGGCTGCCAGCGCGTGGCCATCTCCCCGGACAGCCACCGTGTCCCCTACCACCTGTCCTTCGGCGCCAGGACAGCCACGCCCGCCGGACGCCAGCGGTCAGTGCTGGGGGGGTGTCCTGGGGTGTCCCCAGGTGTGTCCCTGAGGGTGCCCAGGTGTGTCTGGGGGTGTTCAGGGGTGTCCAGGTGTGTCTGGGGGTGTTCAGAAATGTCCAGGGATGTCCAAGGGGTGTTCAGGGATGTCCAGGGGGGTGTCCCCAAGGGTGTCCAGGTGTATCCAGGGTGTGCCCAGGTGTGCCAGGTACATTTAGGGTGTGCCCAGGGGGTGTCTAGGGAATGCCCAAGTGTGCCCAGGTACATCCAGGCAGTGCCCAGGTACATCCAGCTGCGCCCAGGTCCATCCAGGTATGCCCAGGTACATCCAGCTGTGCCAGGCAGTGCCCAGGTACATCCAGGTGTGCCCAGGTCCATCCAGGTGTGCCAGGTGTATCCAGGCAGTGCCCAGGTACATCCAGGTGTGCCCAGGTACATCCAGGCAGTGCCCAGGTACATCCTGGTGTGCCCAAGTACATCCAGGTGTGCCCAGGTGTATCCAGGCAGTGCCCAGGTACATCCAGGTACATCCAAGTGTGCCCAGGCAGTGCCCAGGTACATCCAGGTGTGCCCAGGTACATCCAGCTGTGCCCAGGCAGTGCCCAGGTACATCTAGGTGTGCCCAGGTGTATCCAGGCAGTGCCCAGGTACATCCAGGTGTGCCCAGGTGTATCCAGGCAGTGCCCAGGTACATCCAGGTGTGCCCAGGTGTATCCAGGCAGTGCCCAGGTACATCTAGGTGTGCCCAGGTGTATCCAGGCAGTGCCCAGGTACATCCAGGTGTGCCAGGTGTATCCAGGCTGTGCCCAGGTACATCCAGGTGTGCCCAGGTCCATCCAGCCGTGCCCCAACCCCTTTTCTCTCTCCCCCCAGGGGCCCCCCCAAGGGCAGCCCCCCGACCCCCGCTGACCTGGAGGATTTCCTGGCCCGCGTTTTCCAGGGAAATCCGGGCCCGGAGCCCGGGGGGCTTTCCCCGCCCCCCCCGGGGCTGCAGGACCCCCCCAGGGACACCCCCAGCCCCAAGGGGGCCCCCCCAGGGGGGACACGAAGCACAAGAGGAGGAAGAAGGGGCGGCGGCCGCTGCCGCGATGAGGAGACCCCCACCCCAAAACAAAAGAAAAAGGGCTTGGAATAAAAAAAATCTATTTTTTTTCTTTTTTTCGGGTTTTTTAAAGAAAATCGAGTGGTGTTTTTTGTGTTAAAAATAAAAAAATAGCGGGTGGAAATAGGGGGGGATTTGGGGGTCCTCAAAGCCCCGGGAGGTCGTGGTGGTGCCACTTCCGTTCCGCGCGGGAAAAAGAATGACGTCACTGACGGCGCCGCAGTGGGCGCCGCCATGTTGGAGGTTCCGGTGAGGCCTCAGAGTGCGGCGCCATCTTGAGTGTGGGCAGGGCCGCGCTGGGGGCGCTTCAGCCGCCGTTAACGGGGTGATGGCGGGTCCGGAGCGGCCGGGACGGAGCCGTGGGGGGGGGGGAGTGGCCGGTTAGTGCGGGAGACACGGCCTGGCCTGACGGAGAGGCGGCCACTCCCATCATGGCGGCTGCCGCATCCAACATGGCGCCCTCCATGTCCAACATGGCGGCCTCAATCCAACATGGCGGCCTCAATCCATCATGGCGGCCGCCCCACCCAAAAAGAATTATTTTAATAATTCGAATTATTTTAATTGCTCTAGTTTTTGATTATTTAAATTACTTAAGTTATTTTAATTATTAATGAGGGAGGTTGTGGTTCAGGAGCTGCAGGAAGCAGGGTGAAATACACAATACTACTTAATAATAATGCAAATAATTAAATTATAATCAATTTAATAATAAACCAGCAGCGATTGGGAGCCGCACCTGGAGAGGGAAACTCTGGAATATTCTGGAAAATTACCCCAAGTTTGTGCTTTGAACCCCTGGGTACAGGACAATAATTAATGAGCAAATTTCAACAAACAATTAATAAAAAGTATTTAATACATAATAGTTTAATAAATAACTACAACACAAACAGTTTTTACCTAATATATGTATAATTAACAGGTAAGTCATGCCAAATAATATATTTTGATAACGAAAATGTCACAAGGAATATAACAACATTATAAACCATAAACACATAATAAATAGAGTTACTAGATAATATGTATCTAAATCTATGTAGGAATACCAATAGCCCAATAGACGGAGATAATTTTTAATAATTAATTACCCCCGAGTCCCTCAATGACCCGCTCTGGTCGCGGCCACACCTCCCGGAAGTCCGCGTTTCCCGCCCTCTCTTTCCATTGGCCACCGCTTAGCACTTCCCTATTTCTATTGGTTCATCTGCACGTCAGTCAATACCGCCCCGCCCCCAGCGCCCGACCGACAATCACCGGCGGATGCTGCCGGCAGCGCTGACCAATGGCGAGCGGCGCGTTTGGGCGGGGCGGGCGGAGGACGCGCGGCGCTGATTGGCCGGGGCGGTGTGAGGGGCGGGGCCGGAGCCGGGGTGGCAAGATGGCGGCGGAGCCGGTGGAGCTGCACAAGCTGAAGGTGCCGCTGGGAGCGGGAGCGGGGCCGGGAAAACGGCGGGGAGACAGCCGGGACAGAGCCCGGGAACCGGGACAGCCCCGGGGGGAGCGGGGAAAGCGGGGACGGAGCCCGGGAACCGAGACAGCCCCGGGAGGAGCGGCTGGGACTGAGGGAACGCGCGGGGGAACGGCGGGAAACGGGCCGGGGGCTCTGGGGGGACTCTGAGGGTCCCTGAGGGGGCTCTGAGGGTCCCTGAGGAAGGTCTGAGGCTTTGAGGGAGCCCTGAGGGGGCTCTGAGGTGGTCTTGAGGGAGTTCTAAGGCGGCCGTGAGGGTCTGAGGGGACTTTGAGGTGTCCTAAGGGGGATCTGGGAGGGTTTTGAGGGGATTCTGAGAGTCGGAGGGGTCCCTGAGGGAGCTCTGAGGGTCTGAGGGGGATCTGGGCGGACTTTGAGGGGTCTCTGAGGAGGCTCTGAGGGGGATCTGGGGGAGTTTGGGGGGTCCTGAGGGGGATCTGGGGGGCTCTGAGGGAGCTCTGAGGGTCTGAACAGACTCTGGGGGGCTCTGAGGGTCCCTGAGGGGGATATGGGGGGCCCTGAGGGGGTCCTGGGTGGGGGTCTTGAGGGGGATTTGGAGGCATCTCAAGGTCTGAGGAGTCCTGAGAAGGATCTTTGGGCCTGTGAGGGCCCCTGAGGGGGTCGTGGAGTTGGTCTGAGGGGGCTCTGAGAGGGTCCTGGGGGGCCCTGAGGGGGTCCTGGGTGGGGATCCTGAGGGAGATCTGGGGGATCTTTGGGTCTGAGGGGTCCTGGGTGGGGGTCCTGAGGGAGATCTGGGGGGCCCTGAGGGGAATCTCAGGGTCTGGGGGGGATATTTGGGTCTGAGAGGGTCTTGGGGGGCTCTGAGGGTCTGAAGGGACCCTGAGAGTCCCTTGGGGGGGTTCCTGGGTGGGGGTCCTGAGGGATCCCTGGGTGGGGGTCCTGAGGGGGCCCTGGGGTGGTTCTGAGGGTCTGAGGAGGTCCTATCTGGGCGAGGGTCCTGAGGGGGGATCTGGGGCGGGTCCTGTGTGGGGGTCCTGAGGGGATCCTGGCATTGGTCTGAGGGGGATCTGGGTGGGGGTCCTGAGGGGGTTTGATGGGGGATCTGAGGGGGTCCTGGGTGAGGGTCCTGAGGGGGATCTGGGGGGGTCCTGTGTGGGGGTCCTGAGGGGATCCTGCCGTTGGTCTGAGGGGGTCCTGGGTGGGATCTGGGTGGGGGTCCCTGAGGGGGATCTGGGGGTCCCTGAGGGGGATCTGGGGTTCCTGGATGGGTGTCCTGAGGGATCCCTGAGGGGGTCCTGGGTGGGATCTGGGTGGGGGTCCCTGAGGGGGATCTGGGTGGGGGTCCCTGAGGGGGATCGGGGTGGGGGTCCCTGAGGGGGATCTGGGGTTCCTGGATGGGTGTCCTGAGGGGGTCCCTGAGGGGGATCTGGGGGTCCCTGAGGGGGATTTGGGGATCCCTGAGGGGGATCTGGGTGGGGGTCCCTGAGGGGGATCTGGGGGTCCCTGAGGGGGATCTGGGGTTCCTGGATGGGTGTCCTGAGGGGGTCCCTGAGGGGGATTTGGGGGATCCCTGAGGGGGATCTGGGTGGAGGTCCCTGAGGGGGATCTGGATGGGGGTCCCTGGGGTCTCCTGCATGGGGATCCTGAGGGGATCCTGGCGTTGGTCTGAGGGGGTCCTGGGCAGGGGTCCTGAGGGGGATTTGGGGGGTCCCTGAGGGGGATTTGGGGGTCCCTGAGGTGCCCCCCGTGCCGTGCCCAGCTGGCAGAGCTGAAGCAGGAGTGCCTGGCACGAGGGCTGGAGGCCAAGGGCAACAAGCAGGACCTGATCCACCGCCTGCAGGCCTACCTGGAGGAGCACGGTGGGTGCCCCCCAAAAACCCCCAACCCCACAGAATTCCCCAAAAAAATCCTTGTTTTTTTGGGGGGATTTCAAAGAATTTTGCCACTCTGACCTTTCCCTGCTTTTCTTTCGCAGCTGAGGAGGAGCCCAACGAGGAGGACGTGCTGGGAGAGGAGATTGAGGTGAGGATTTTTGGGATCATCCCGATTTTCTGGGGGGTTTGGGCTGGGAATGAGGCAGCGTTCCAGAATTTCAATCATTTTTACATTTTCACCGTTTTTTTTTGGGGGGCTAAACCCGCCGGGTTTGGTGCCTGGGACGCTCCCGTTCTTCTGTGGTTTTCCGTGGGTTCCCTGTGGATGTTATGGGTTTTCCATGGATTTCCCATGGATTTCCCATGGATTTTTTGGTTTTTTATGGATTTCCCATTAATTTTATGGGTTTTTTAATTGATTTCCCATGGATTTCCCATGGATTTTTTGGGGTTTTTAGGGATTTTCCATGGATTTCCCATGGATTTCCCATGGATTTTATGGGTTTTCCGTGGATTTCCCATGGATTTTATGGGGTTTTTATTGATTTCCCATGGAGTTTCTGGATTTCCCATGGATTTCCCATGGATTTTATGGGGTTTTTATGGATTTTCCATGGATTTTCCATATTTTCCATGGATTTTATGGGTTTTCCATGGATTTCCCATGGATTTTCCATGGATTTCTCACTGATTTTATGGATTTCCCATGGACTTTCCATGGATTTCCTATGGTTTTCCCATGTGGATTTCCCATGGGTTTTCCATATTTTCCATGGGTTTTATGGATTTCCTGTGGATTTTCCATGGATTTCCCATGGATTTTATGGAGTTTTTATGGATTTTCCATATTTTCCATGGATTTTATGGGTTTTCCATGGATTTCCCATGGATTTTCCATGGATTTCTCACTGATTTTATGGATTTCCCATGGACTTTCCATGGATTTCCTATGGTTTTCCCATGTGGATTTCCCATGAGTTTTCCATATTTTCCATGGGTTTTATGGATTTCCTGTGGATTTTCCATGGATTTCCCATGGATTTTATGGAGTTTTTATGGATTTTCCATATTTTCCATGGATTTTATGGGTTTTCCATGGATTTCCCATGGATTTTCCATGGATTTCTCACTGATTTTATGGATTTCCCATGGACTTTCCATGGATTTCCTATGGTTTTCCAATGTGGATTTGCCATATGGATTTTCCGTATTTCCCATGGATTTTATGGGTTTTCCATGGATTTTTTTATGGATTTCCCATGGGTTTTATGGATTTCCCATGGATTTCCTGTGGATTTCCCATGGATTTTATGTTTTTTATGGATTTTCAGGAGGAGGAGCCCAAGGCGCCGGAGCCGCCGGTGAAGGTGGAGGAGGCGCCGGCGAAGTCGCCCGACGTGTGAGTGAGGAGAATTCCCAGGAAAAACCTGGGAATGAGGGGCTGGAAAAAGGGGAAATCTGGGGAATTTTGGGAATCCCAAATCCCTCTGGAGCATCCCTGATTTTTTTCCCAAACATTTTCCAGCATCCAGGAGAAGAAAGTGGTGAAAATCTCCTCGGAAATCTCCCAGATGGAGGTAAAACCAGTGGAAAATCCCAATTTTCTAAAAAATAAAAATCCCAATTTTTTTTTGCTGGAAAATCCCAATTTTTTTTTTTGCTGGAAAATCCCAATTTCCCACTGTAAATCCCCAAAATTCCCTTTTTTTTATTTCTCCCATTTCCCAGAGGATGCAGAAAAGGGCCGAGAGGTTCAACGTCCCCGTCAGCCTGGAGAGCAAAAAGGCAGCGAGGGCAGCACGGTGAGCCAGGGAAATTTGGGAATTTTTGGGGAAAATTGGGAAGTTTTGGGGGAAAATTGGGAATTTTGGGAGGAAAATTGGGAATTTTGAGGGGAAATTTGGGGATTTTAGAGGGAAATTTAGGGATTTGAGAGAGAAATTTGGGAATTCTGGGGGCAAATTTGGGAATTTTGGGAGGAAATTTGGGAATTTGGGATGGGATTCCTGTCTAGGAGGGCTGGGCTGGAATTTCCAGAGGATTCCAAATCCTTGGGATCAGGGAATTTTGGGAAAAGGGATTTTGTGGGATTTTGGAGGAATTTTTTTGGAATTTTACTGGACTTTGTCGGGATTTGAAGGATTTTTGGGGAATTTTGTGGGATTTTTGGGTGTTTTGGGAATTGTTCATCCCTGGGATTGGGGAACTCTGGGAAAAGGGAATTTATGGGAATTTTGGCCCTAATTCCCAAAATTCCTGCATTAATTCCCATTTTTTTTTTTTCATTCCCACAGGTTTGGCTTGGCCACAATTCCCACAAAAGGTGAGGAGAGAGAACTCTTGGAATGGGAATTTTGGGAATTCCTGAAATTCTGGGAATTCCCTGGAATTGCAAATTCCCCTTTTCCCACATTTCTGGGAGCAGGACTTTTGGGATTTGATGGAAAAAACCCCCCAAATTTTCCTGGATTTTTCTGAGATTTCTCATCCCAAAAAAAAAAAACCAGAGTTGGGATTTTCCTGGAATTCCTGAGAACTTCCAGTTCTGGGCTGAAATTTGGGAATTTTTGGCCAATTCCTGATGGGAATTTTCCTCCTTTTCCAGGGCTCTCAGGAGACTCCAAACCCACGGTGAGGAAATCTGGGATTCCCAGAGAATTTGGGATATTTGGGTGGAATTTGGGGAATTTGAGTTGAATTTTGGGGAATTTGGGGAATTCTAATGGGAATTTTGGGAATTTGGGTGGAATTTTGGGGAATTCCAATGGGAATTTGGGTGGAATTTTGGGGAATTTGAAAGGAATTTTGGGGAATTTGAGTGGAATTTTGGGGAATTTGAGGAATTCCAATGCGAATTTGGGTGGAATTTTGGGAATTCCTATGGGAATTTGGGTAGAATTTGGGGGGATTCCCATGGAATTTTGGGAATTCCCATTTAATTTTGGGAATTTGGGTGAAATTTTGGGAATTCCATTTGGGAATTGGGTTGGAATCTTGAGGGATTTAGGGTGGAATTTTGGGAATTCAGTTGGAATTTTGGGATCCCAGCTGGAATTTTGGGTTGAAATTCCCCAAAAAAAGCCCCTGGAATTTTCCCAGGAATTTGGGGAATTTTTGGAAGTCCCAGGGATCCCAAATCCCAAATTTCCTTTTCCCAGATAAACCTGGAAAAGCTCAAGGAAAGGGCCCAGAGGTTCGGCCTCAACGTCTCCTCCCTCTCCAAGAAGGTGAGATTTGGGAATTTTGGGGAATTTTGGGAATTCTGGGAATTCTGGGAATGCCAGGGTGCTCTCCCCACCCCAGGATTATCCCAAAATTCCAAATTTTCCAGTCCTGGGTTGGGTTTTTTGAGAATTTTGGGAATTTGGGTTTTTTAGGAATTTTGGGGATTGGGGTTCTTGGGAATTCTGGGGTTTGGATTTGTGGGAATTGGGATTTTGGATTTTGGGGTTTTTGGAATTTTGGGTTTTTGAGGATTGGGTTTTTTGGGAATTTTTGGGTTTGGGCTTTTGGGAATTTTGGAGTTTTGGGGATTGGGGTTTTTTGAAATTTGGGGTTTTTGGGAATTGGGGTTTTGGGGAATTTTGGAGTTTGGGTGTTTTGGAATTTTGGGTTTTTGGGGATTGGGGTTTTTGGGAATTGGGGTTTTTGAGGATTGGGGGTTTTTTTGGGAATTGGGGTTTGGGGATTTTTGGAGTTTTAGGTTTTTGGGGAGTTGGGATTATTGGGACTTTGGGTTTTGGGAATTGTGGTTTTGGGGAATTTTGAGGTTTGGGTGTTTTGGAATTTTGAGTTTTTGAGGATTGGGGTTATTGGAATTGGGATTTTTTGGAATTTTGGGGTTTGGGAATTTTGGAATTTTGGGAATTTTAGGACTTGGGATTATTGGGAATTTTGGGGTTTTTTGAATTTTGTGGTTTGGGGGATTGGGGTTTTTGGGGATTGAGGTTTTGGGAATTTTGGGGTTTTGGGAATTGAGGTTTTGGGAATTTTGGCTTTTTGGGAATTGAGGTTTTTGGGAATTGGGGTTTTTGGGAATTGGGGTTTTTGGGAATTGAGGTTTTGGGAATTTTGGCTTTTTGGGGATTGGGGTTTTTGGGAATTGGGGTTTTTGGGAATTGAGGTTTTTGGGAATTTTGGCTTTTTGGGAATTGAGGTTTTTGGGAATTGGGTCATGCAGGGATAATGGCAATGTTTCCCTGCCCTGGAATGGGATCAGGAGGGATCCCAGGGATCTGTTCCCAACATTCCCAATCCCATTCCCAGAGTGAGGAGGATGAGAAGCTGAAGAAGAGGAAGGAAAGGTTCGGGATCGTCACCGGGGCCGGCGCCGCTGAGGACTCCGAGGTGGGACTGGAAATTCCTGGGATTTGGGTCAGGAATTCCCAGGATTTGGGGCTGGAATTCCTGGGATTTGGGGCTGGGAAATTCTGGGATTTGGGGCTGTAATTCTGGGATTTGGGGCCAGAATTCCCAGGATTTGGGGTCAGGAATTCCCGGGATTTGGATCAGGAATTCCCAGGATTTGGGGCCAGAATTCCCAGGATTTGGAGCCGGGAATTCCCAGGATTTGGGGCTGGAATTCCCAGGATTTGGGGTCAGGAATTCCCAGGATTTGGGGTCAAAAATTCCCAGGATTTGGGGACAAGAATTCCCAGGATTTAGGGTCAGGAATTCCCGGGATTTAGGGTCAGGAATTCCCGGGATTTGGGGTCAGGAATTGTTGGGATTTGGGGTCAGGAATTCCCAGGATTTGGGGTCAGGAATTCCTGGGATTTGGGGCTGGAATTCTGGGATTTGGGGCTGGAATTCCTGGGATTTGGGGCTGGAATTCCTGGGATTTGGGGCGAGAATTCCCAGGACTTTGAGCCAGGAATTCCTGGGGTCCCTGGGCTCCTCCCAAAACCCCCTCCCAATTCCCAACCCTTGAGAGATCCAGGGATTTTGGGGGGGATTTTCCATGGATTCAGGGCACATTTCCCATGGATTTAGGGAGCTTTTCCATGGATTTGGATCCAATTTTCCAGGAATTTTGGGGCCTTTTTTCCCAGGAATTCAGGGCTTGGAATTCCCTGTGTTTTGTACCATTCTTCCTCAGGAAACCCCCCCCCAAAATCCCAGGATTTTCCCACATTTTGGGATCAAAAATTTCCCCATTCCCACCCCTTCCCCTCTCTTTCTCTTTCCTGGGATTCTCCTCATGGATTTCTGGAATTTTCTCTCTTTTTGGCCTTTCCCAAATCCAGGCAAAGAAGCGGAAAAGGGCGGAAAGGTTTGGGATCGTCTGAGCTGCTCCGGCCTCTCCTCAGGTCAGGAATTCCCTTTTCCCCCATTCCTGATTTTCCATGGAATTTCCAAACCCCCCATCCAGGGAATTCTCCTTCCCTTGGAGGATTTTGCTCCTCAATTTTTGAATTTTTTTCCTGAAAAAATGGAAGGGAAAAGGGGGAAAAGGAGGAGCGGGGCTTGGGAAAGAGGGAATTCCCAAATCCTGGGCACAATTCCCAAAATGTCGGGGTTTTCCATGGATTTGGGGCTCATTTTCCAGGGATTTTGGGGCTCATTTTCCAGGGATTTTAGGATGTTTTTCCAGAGATTTTGGGGGCAATTTTCCAAGGAATTTGAGGTTGTTTTTCCAGGAATTTGGGGTTATTTTTTCCAGGGATTTGTGGCCATTTTCCCAGGGATTTTGGAGCTCTTTTCCCAGGGATTTTGGGATATTTTTCCAGAGATTTTGGGGCCATTTTTTCAAAAAAACTTGAGGTTGTTTTTCCAGGTATTTTGGGGTTGTTTTTCCAGGGATTTGTGGCCATTTTCTCAGGGATTTGGGGGCTCTTTTCCCAGAGATTTTGGGGCCATTTTTCCAAGGAATTTGAGGTTGTTTTTCCAGGGATTTTGGGGCTGTTTTCCCAGGAATTTGGGGTTGTTTTTCCAGGGATTTGTGGCTATTTTCTCAGGGATTTGGGGGCTCTTTGTCCAGGGATTTGGGGTTATTTTTCCAGGAATTTTGGGGTGTTTTTCCCATGAATTTGGGGCTGTTTTTTCCAGGGATTTGGGGGCCATTTTTCCAAGGAATTTGGGGTTGTTTTTCCAGGATTTTGGGGCTGTTTTTCCAGGGATTTTGGGGTTGTTTTTCCAGGGATTTTGGGTTAATTTTCCAGGGATTTGTGGCCATTTTCCCAGGGATTTGGGGCTCATTTTCCAGGTATTTATGGCCATTTTCCCAGGGATTTGGGATTATTTTTCCAGGGATTTTGGGGGCGTTTTTCCAAGGATTTTGGGCTGTTTTTCCAAGGATTTTGGGGGCCGTTTTTCCAGGATTTTGGGGTTATTTTTCCCGGGGATTTTGGGCTGTTTTTCCAAGGATTTGGGGGCTGTTTTCCCAGGGATTTTAGAGTGTTTTTCCATGAACTTGGGGCTGTTTTTCCGTGAATTTGGCGTTGTTTTTCCGTGGGTTTTGGGGGGGATTCACGGAGCAGCTCCCCTGGGAATCACGGCATCCCAACCCTGTGGGATTTTTTAGGGATTTTCCCATGAGATCCAAGCAGCAATTCCAGAGATTTCTTGGATTTCCAGGTGGGCCTTGCCTGAACCCTTCCCCTGTTGAAGACTTGAGCTCCCAGGATTTGGAATTTCGGGAATCTCATCCCGGAGCCGTGGGAGCGGCGGGGCCGGGGCCAGCCCGGAATTCCGGGGCCATTCCCAGCCCCAGAGATTCTATTTTTTTGGGAATTCTCCATTTCCCATCCTCGGGAACCTCAGAAATTCCCAGGATGCTCCTTCCCATCCCCAAAATCCTCCGTTTTTCCCGTTTGTTGTTTTTTTTTCCCGTTTTTTTTCCCCCAGGTTTTGTATTCCCGGTTTTTTGTATTTTCCCAGTTTTCCCCTCGGAAGGGTCAGCACTGCCCTCGTCCCACATTTCCCAATAAAAATCTTCCCTTTTCCAAGGAAATCCCATTTTATTCCAGGGGTTTGCATGCAGGGCTGGAACTGTGGGAATTCCCTCCTTTCCTGGAATATTCCTGAGGTTTTCCTGGAATTCCTGGTCTTGAATCCACCTTTGCTTGAGGTTTTCATGAGGTCTTCCAGGAATTCAATTCCTGCAGTTTTCCTGGTGTTAAAATCCAGATTTCTCTGAGATTTTTCATGAATTTCCAGTGTTAAATCCCGTTTTTCACAATGATTTCCAGGAATCCCCGGTGTTAAATCACGGCTTTCCCGAGATATTCCAGGAATCCCTGGTGCTAAATCCCGGTTTTCCAGGATTTCCCGGTGTTCAATCCCGGTTTTCCCGAGGTTTTCCAGGAATTCCTGCAGTTTTCCTGGTGTTATCCAGATTTTCCTGAGATTTTTTTTCCAGGAATTCCCGATGTTAAGTCCCAGTTTTCCTGGTGTTCAATCCCGGTTTTCCCGGTGATTTCCAGCAATCCCCGGTGTTCAATCCCGGTTTTTTAGGGATCCCCGTTGTCAATCCCGTTTTTCCCGGTGTTTTCTATGAATCCCCGGTGTTAAATCCTGGATTTCCAGCAATTCCCGGTGCTCAATCCCGTTTTTCCCGGTGTTTTCCATGAATCCCCGGTGCTCAATCCCGTTTTTCCCTGTGTTTTCCATGAACCCCGGTGTTAAATCCCGGGTTCCCATGAATTCCCGGTGCTCGATCCCGTTTTTCCCGGTGTTTTCCATGAATCCCCGGTGCTCAATCCTTTTTTTCCCGGTGTTTTCTATGAATCCCCGGTGTTAAATCCCGGTTTTCCATGAATCCCCGGTGCTCGATCCCGTTTCTCCCGGTGTTTTCCGCAATCCCGCTCCCCTCTCCGTCCCCTCGGTGCCGCCGCCGCTCTCTCCCGGTGGCCCCGGGCCAGGCGGGCTCGGCCGCGGCCGCGTTCCCGGCGTTAATTGCGTTAATTGCGTTCATTAGCGCCCATGTCGCCGCCGGGCCCGCGGCCGCTGTCGCCGTGGGTGGCCCCGGATGTCCCCGGGCCGCGTTTGTGTCCCCGGGGCTCCGAACTAGGTCAGGGCAGCGGGGCCGGCAACGGGGAACGGGAATGGGGGGAAAGGGGAGCGGGGAAAAGGGGAATGGGAAAAGGGGAAAAGGAAAAGGGGAGTGGGGAAAAGGGAATGGGAATGGGGAAAAGGAGCGGGGAAAGGGGAGTGGGGAAATGGAAAAGGAGAATGGGGAAAGGGGAACAGGGAAGGGGAATAGGGAAAAGGGAATGGGAATGGGGAAAGGAAAAATGGAGAAGGGGAACGGGGAAAGAGAAAAGGGGAATGGGGAAAGGGGAACGGGAATGGGGAAAAGGAACAGGGAAAAGGAGCGGGGAAAGGGGATGGGAATGGGGAACAGGGAAAGGGGAATGGGAAAGGGGAATAGGAAAAGGGGAATGGGAATGGGGAAAGGAAAAATGGGGAAGGGGAACAGGGAAAGAGAAAAGGGGAATGGGAAAAGGGGAAAGGGGAATGGGAAAGGGGAACAGGAAAAGGGGAATGGGGAAAGGGAAAGGGGAACAGGGAAGGGGAACAGGAAAAGGGGAATGGGGAAAGGGAAAGGGGAACAGGGAAGGGGAACAGGAAAAGGGGAATGGGAATACGGAAAGGAAAAATGGGGAAGGGGAATGGGGAAAGAGAAAAGGGGAATGGGAATGGGGAAAAGGAGAGGGGAAAGGGGATGGGAATGGGGAACAGGAAAAGGGGAAAGGGGAAAGGGAAAAGGGGCATGGGAATGGGAAAAGGGAATGGGAAAGGGAAAGGGGAACAGGAAAAGGGGAGTGGGGAAAAGGGAATGGGAATGGGGAAAAGGAACGGGGAAAGGGGATGGGAATGGGGAAATGGAAAAGGAGAATGGGGAAAGGGAAAGGGGAACGGGAAAAGGGGATGGGAATGGGGAAAGAAAAAATGGAAAAGGGGAACGGGGAGTGGGAACAGGAATGGGAAAGAGCAAAGGGGAATGGGAATGGGTAAAGGGGAAAGGGGAACAGGAATGGGGAGAAGGAAATGGGAGTGGGCAAAAGGAAATGGGGAATGGGAATGAGGAGAAGGAGAAGGGGTAAAGGGGAATGGGAACAGGACAAGGGGAGCAGGAAAAGGGGAATGGGAAAAGGGGAATGGGAATGGGGAACAGAGAACAGGGAAAGGGAAAATGGGAATGGGAAGAAGGAAAAGGGGAGTGGGAAAGGGGAAAGGGAAAAAGGAACAAGAATGGGAAAGGGGAATGGGAGTGGGGAAAGGGAACAGGGAAAGGGGAATGGGAAAAGGGAAAGGGGAATGGGCATGGGAACAGAAATGGGAAAAGGGAACGGGTAAAGGGAATGGGGACTGGAAGGGGAGCTGGAACAGGAAAAGGGGAATGGGGAAAGGAAAAAGGGGCATGGATGGGAAAGGGGAATGGGGAAAGGGGGTGGGAACAGGAAAAGGGGAATGGGAATGGGCAAGAGAACGGGAACAGGGCTGGGAATGGGAACGGTGGAACAGAACAAAAGTGAGCGCTCGTTCAATTCCTCAGAGCAGAAAAACAAAAACCAAAATCCCCCCAGTGCCCCCCAGTCCCTCCAGTGCCCCTCAGGCTCGGCTGCAGGGGACGGGACAGGGACAGTGACAGTGGTCACTGTGGGGACAGGACAGGGACAGTGACAGTGGTCACTGTGGGGACAGGGACGGTGGTCACTGTGGGGACAGGACAGGGGCAGTGGTCACTGTGGGGACAGGGACAGGGGCAGTGGTCACTGTGGGGACAGGACAGGGACAGTGGTCACTGTGGGGACAGGGACAGTGGTCACTGTGGGGACAGGGACAGGGGCAGTGGTCACTGTGGGGACAGGACAGGGACAGTGGTCACTGTGGGGACAGGGACTGTGGTCACTGTGGGGACAGGGACAGGGACAGTGGTCACTGTGGGGACAGGACAGGGACAGTGGTCACTGTGGGGACAGGGACAGGGGCAGTGGTCACTGTGGGGACAGGGGCAGTGGTCACTGTGGTCACTGTGGGGACAGGGACAGTGGTCACTGTGGGGACAGGACAGGGACAGTGGTCACTGTGGGGATAGTGGTCACTGTGGGGACAGTGGTCACTGTGGGGACAGGGGCAGGGACAGTGGTCACTGTGGGGACAGGGGCAGGGACAGTGGTCACTGTGGGGACAGGACAGGGACAGTGGTCACTGTGGGGACAGGGGCAGTGCTCACTGTGGTCACTCCGAGGTGACCAGGCCTGCATGGGGAGGCCTCAGAGGTGTCCTGGAGGATCCAGCTGGAGTGGACAGAGGGGACATTGGGGACATGGCCAGAGGTGACACTGGGGACATGGCCAGAGACCACAGGGCCACCAACCCCCTGCAGCCACGTCCTGTGCCAGGCCTTGTGTCCGGTCCCTGCTTGGGCACCGGGGGCTCCCTGCCCACCCTGTCCCCTCCCCTGCCCAGTGTCCCCCTCCCCTCGGTGACACCTCCCTGTCCCCTCAGCCCTAATTAGCCAGGGACATTCCCGGCATAGCTGCGGCCCCTAATGAGGCTCCATAAAGGGCCGGCTCCTGGGGCCGCTCGTAAAATCCCCCCTTCAATTCCCCCTTAAATTCCTCCCCCATTAAAAATCCCCCCTTCAATTCCCCCTTAAAATCCTCCCCCATTAAAAATCCCCCTTTAAAATCCTCCCCCATTAAAAATCCCCCCTTCAATTCCCCCTTAAATTCCCCCTTTAAAATCCCCCCTTAAATTTCCCCTTAAAATCCTCCCCCAGTAAAAATCCCCCTTCAATTCCCCTTTAAAATCCCCCCTTAAATTCCCCCTTTAAAGTCCTCCCCCATTAAAAATCCCCCCTTAAATTCCCCTTTTAAAATCCCCCCTTAAAAATCCTCCCCCATTAAAAATCCCCTCTTCAATTCCCCTTTAAAATCTCCCCTTAAATTCCCCCCTTAAAATCCTCCCCCATTAAAAATCCCCCCTTAAAATCCTCCCCCATTAAAAATCCCCCCTTCAATTTCCTTTTAAAATCCCCCCTTCAATTCCCCCTTAAAATCCTCCCCCATTAAAAATCCCCCCTTAAAATCCCCCCTTAAATTCCCCTTTTAAAACCCCCCCTTAAAATTCCCCTTTAAAAATCCCATTAAAATCCTCCCCTAAAATCCCCTATTCAAAATTAAAAATCCCCTTTTAAAATCCCCTTTTACAGGGGACACATGGCCTGAAACCTCGGAACTTTCAGATTATTTCTCTATTTTTTTAAAAAAACATTTTTAATTTTTTTTTTTTTTGGGAATTTTTTTTTTTTTTTATTCTTTCTTTTTTTTTTTATATTTTTGCTGTTCAAGTGCTGAGTTCGGCCCCGCCCCCCCCTCCCCCGGGACCCCCCCCCGGAGCCACAGAACGAGGGACAGAACAACGGACGGACCGACGGAAAGGGAGCCTGGGACGGCACGCACGGCCCGGGAGCGGGAAACCATTCGAATAATTAGAATAATTAGAATAATTAGAATAATCATATACTCGGGGGGGGGGCGCCACACCCTCCAGCACCCCCTGCCTGTGGCACCAGTCGGTCCCGGGAACTGGGACCAGTTAGAGCCCATACTGGGACCAGTTAGAGCCCATACTGGGGCCAGTTAGAGCCCATACTGGGGCCAGTTAGAGCCCATACTGGGACCAGTTAGAGCCTGGTACTGGGACCAGTTAGAGCCCATACTGGGACCAGTTAGAGCCCATACTGGGACCAGTCAGAGCCCATACTGGGACCAGTCAGTGCCTGGTACTGGGACCAGTTAGAGCCCATACTGGGACCAGTCAGTGCCTGGTACTGGGACCAGTTAAAGCCCATACTGGGACCAGTCAGTGCCTGGTACTGGGACCAGTCAGTGCCCATACTGGAACCAGTTAGCGCCCATACTGGGACCAGTTAGCGCCCATACTGGGACCAGTTAAAGCCCATACTGGGGCCAGTTAGAGCCTGGTACTGGGACCAGTCAGTGCCTGGTACTGGGACCAGTTAAAGCCCATACTGGGACCAGTCAGTGCCTGGTACTGGGACCAGTCAGTGCCCATACTGGAACCAGTTGGTCCTGGGCACTGGGACCAGTTAGAGCCAGGTACTGGGACCAGTCAGTGTTGGGAACTGGAACCAGTTAGAGCTGGGCACTGGGACCAGTCAGTGCCTGGTACTGGGACCAGTTAAAGCCCATACTGAGACCGGTTAGAGCCAGGTACTGGGACCAGTCAGTGCCCATACTGGAACCAGTTGGTCCTGGGCACTGGGACCAGTTAGAGCCAGGTACTGGGACCAGTCAGTGTTGGGTACTGGGACCAGTTACCCCCCAGGTACTGGGACCAGTCAGTGTTGGGTACTGGGACCAGTTACCCCCCAGGTACTGGGACCAGTTAGAGCCCATACTGGAACCAGTCAGCACTGGAACCAGTTAGTCCCGGACACTGGGACCAGTCAGTGTTGGGTACTGGGACCAGTCAGTGTCTCTACTGGGACCAGTCAGTCCCAGGCACTGGGACCAGTTATTCCCGAGCACTGGGACCAGTCAGCACTGGACACTGGCACCAGTTACCCCCAGTTACTGGTCCCAGTGCTGCCCACTGGGGTGACTGGTGCAGTGCCCGGAGGTAACTGGTCCCAGTTTCCAGCTCTGACTGGTCCCAGTGCCTGGAGCCGGTGCATTCCAGTGCCCAGTCCTGAACTGGTCCTAGTGCCAGGGGGTAACTGGTCCCAGTGCCCAGCTCAGACTGGTCCCAGTGCCCAGCTCAGACTGGTCCCAGTGCCGGAGGGTAACTGGTCCCAGTGCCCAGCTCAGACTGGTCCCAGTGCCCAGCTCAGACTGGTCCCAGTGCCCGCCCTCCCCGTCCTGTCCCTTTGAGCCCCTGCCCGTGGCAGCCCCGGGGCCCCGCGGGGTTTTTGGGGTGCGGCCCCGCGGGTCTGGGGCTCCAGGGCCCCTCCTGGACCCTTCCCGGTGGGCACGGGGGGTGTCCCCTGTGCCCCGCCAGCCCCGGAGCCCCCCGGGCACCGACGGGGGGAGCCCCAACCCCGGACTGGCCACCACGAGGGGCTGGAGGTCACCACGAGGGTCTCGGGACCACCAAGAGGGACTGGAGGTCACCATGAGGGTCTGGAGGTCCCCACGAAGGGCTGGGCGACCACCGGACCAGGCTGTGCCCCTTCTGGGGTCTGCGGGACCTCCCCCTCCCCTTCCTGGCTGTCCCCATGCCCGTCCACTCGCTCCGGCGCCACCAGGGCGGTGACACCGGGCAGTGACACCGGGCAGTGACACCGGGTGGTGACACCGGGCAGTGACACCGGGCGGTGCCATCGGGCTGTGACACCGGGCAGTGACACCGAGCGGTGCCATCGGGCTGTGACACCGGGCTGTGACACCGAGCGGTGACACCGAGCGGTGCCATCGGGCTGTGACACCGGGCAGTGACACCGGGCAGTGACACCGGGCGGTGACACCGAGCGGTGCCATCGGGCTGTGACACCGGGCTGTGACACCGAGCGGTGCCATCGGGCAGTGACACCGGGCAGTGACACCGGGCGGTGACACCGGGCTGTGACACCGAGCGGTGCCATCGGGCAGTGACACCGGGCTGTGACACCGAGCGGTGACACCGGGCGGTGACACCGAGCGGTGCCATCGGGCTGTGACACCGGGCTGTGACACCGGGCGGTGACACCGGGCAGTGCCACCGGGCTGTGACACCGGGCGGTGACACCGAGCGGTGCCATCGGGCTGTGACACCGAGCGGTGCCATCGGGCAGTGCCACCGGGCGGTGCCACCCGCCTGGCACGAGGGGCCCCTTAAGTGCTGCGGCGCCAGGGTGGGGGTCCGGGGGTTCCGGGGGTGTCCGGGGGGGTCCCCTCGGCCCCGTGAGCGCTGCGGGGCTGTCACGGAGCTGTCGCGACAAGTGCTAAAGATCCCGAGCGGCCCCGGTGCCCCCTAAGTGCTGCGGGGCCGGAGCCCCCCGGGCCGGGGCCGCTCCCGGGTTAAGTGCTGGGGGCCCGCGGGGGCCGCTCCCGGTTCCCGGAGCCTCCTCCGCTCCCGCCCGCATCGCCCGGGGCCGGGAGGGAACCGCGGGACGCGCGGGGGGTTCGTTCTCACGTGAAACAAACACAAACAACGGGGGGGGGGGAAAAAAAATAAACCACACAAAAAAAGAAAAGAAACAAACCCAAAACCCTCCGAGGGCAGCGCGAGGCGAATGTGCGGCGTAAGCGGAATTTCGGCCCCAGCCGGAGCCTCCCAGCAATTCTGGTGTCGCCTCCCGGTGACCCCCGGGCCGCCCTCGCCCCCCGGCGGAGCGGGGCCGGTGCCAGGGCCGCGGGCCAAGGCCGGGCCGAGGCTCCGCTCCGTGCCCGGGGGTCCCCGGGGGTCCCTGCGGAGGGAGCGGGGCGAGCGCCGGCCGGGAGGGCGATTAATAAATAAATAAATTAAAGAAGGGAGGCGGATTCCTCCCGGTGCCGGGGGTCCCGCGGCCGCAGCGAGGTCCGGGGTCGCCCCCCCCCCCGTCCCCTCGGTGTCACCAGCGCCGCTCCAGGAGCGCGGGGAGACGCGGGGTGCGCTCGCTGCTCTTCCTCCTCCGCATCCTCCTCCTCCTCGTGGCGCTGCCGCTCTCCCCGCCACCCGGGGCCGTGTCCCCGCCGTGTCCCCGCGTCGCCACCGCGGCCTGGGGGTCCCGGTCCCCCCCTCCCCGTTCCCTTCTCCGTCCGGTCGCTTTTATTGCACAATGCGCGTGGGATCGCGGGCTCGCTGCTCCTCCTCCTCCTCCTCCTCTCTCCTCCACCATCCAAACCGATTTCAACGCTCGGCCTTTGTCACTTTGCGCTTCCCGCCCCGCCCCGAACCAACAACAAAATGAAAAAAAAATCAAAAAAAAAAAAAAAAAGAAAGAGCGGAAAAAATGCAGAGGAGCCCGCGGGGGGCAGCGGGGGCTCGGCGGGCCGGGGCAGCGGCAGGCGGGGCGGCGGCGAGGGAGGCAGCGCGGCTCTAGGAGCAGCCGCAGCGATCCACCACCATGCCGGGGATCTTGCCGTAGATGATCTGCTGCTTGTCGTTGAAGTAGAGCATGTTGATGGGGGACATCTTGGTGGGCGTGCAGCAGGGCCCGGCCGAGCCGCGCGGGTTGGCCTGCTGCACCAGGTGCGTGTGCGGGTACTTCTGCATGAACATGTACTCGCACTGGCCCGAGCAGTAGTTGGCCTTGTAGCGCTTGGGGGCGATGATCCAGTCCCAGCCGAACGCCTCGAAGTCCACGGTGAGCGGGTAGCGGCAGCAGCGCGACTCCGTCGAGTGCTCGTCGCAGTCCAGCCCCAGGTTCCGCCGGGAGCGCTTGTTGTTCTCCAGGACGCGCAGCTCCATGAACGGGTGCTGGGGACAGGGACCGAGCCAGGGGACACGGGGGGGACAGCAATGAGGGGACAGGGACAGACAGAGGGGACAGGGACAGACAGAGGGGACAGGGATGAGGGGACAGGGACAGACAGAGGGGACAGGGACAGACAGAGGGGACAGGGATGAGGGGACAGGGACAGACAGAGGGGACAGGGACAGACAGAGGGGACAGGGATGAGGGGACAGGGACAGACAGAGGGGACAGGGACAGCGGGGAGGGGACAGGGACAGACAGAGGGGACAGGGACAGACAGAGGGGACAGGGACAGCGGGGAGGGGACAGGGACAGACAGAGGGGACAGGGATGAGGGGACAGGGACAGACAGAGGGGACAGGGAAAGGGGTGAGGGGACAGGGAAAGGGGTGAGGGGACAGGGACAGCGAGGAGGGGACACGGGGAACAGCCAGGAAGGGACAGGGACAGTGGTGAGGGGACAGGGACGGACAGGAGGGGACACAGAGGATAGGGGTGAGGGGACAGGGACAGCCAGGAGGTGACAAGGGGGACAGCAGTGAGGGGACAGCAGGGAGGGGACAGGGACAGAAGTGAAGGGACAGGGACAGCGGGAGAGGACACAAGGGATAGGGGTGAGGGGACAGGGACAGCAGTGAGGGGACAGTGGTGAGGGGACAACCATGAGGGGATAGGGAAAGGGATGAGGAGACAGGGACAGCCAGGAGGGATCAGGGACAGCCGAGAGGGGACACAGGGGACAGAAGTGAGGGGACAGACACGAGGGGACAGGGACAGCGGGGACAGGCAGGAGGGGACCCAGGGGACAGCAGTGAGGGAATACGGACAGTGGTGAGGGGAGAGATGTGAGGGGACAGGGACAGTGGTGAGGGGACAGCGACGGCCAGGAGCAGACACAGGGGACAGCAGTGAGGGGACAGGGACAGCCGGGAAGGGACACAGAGGACAATGGTGAGGACAATGGTGACACACCGTCCCCGCTGCACCCTGCTCCATCCAGCCCAGCTGTGCTGTGCCTCACGGAGGTGGCAGTGTCCCCACAGAACTGCCACCAGCCCCGTGGAACTGCCATCAGTCCATCGAGATGTCCCCAGCCCCACGGAGCTGTCACTGCCACCCACACCTGTCACCTCCAGGCTGTCCCCAGCCCTCGGAGCTGTCACTGTCCCCCAGCCTCATCCCCTGCCTCCAGAGCCACCCCTCTGGGCACACCCTGAACCGGGGGCAGTGCCACCCGCCAGCCCCTTTGGGGACACCCTGAGCCCCCCTGGGCAGTGCCACCCACGAGCCCCAGACATCCCAAACCTGCTGTCCCCTTGGGCAGTGCCACCCACTGGGGTCACCCCAAACACCCTGTACCCCCCTGGCAGTGCCACCCACCAGCCCCTCAGTTCTCCTTTTGGGGACACCCTGAACAGGGGGCAGTGCCACCCATCCAGTGCCTCTTTGGGAACACCCCAAACCCCTCGGTGCCCCCTGGCAGTGCCAGTGCCACCCACCAGCCCCTTTCGAACACCTTGAGCCCCCCTGGCAGCACCACCCACCAGCCCCTCTGTGCCCCCCTGGCAGTGCCACCCACCACCCCCTCTGTGCCCTTTTAGTGACACCCCAAACCCCTCTGTGCCCCCCTGGCAGTGCCAGTGCCACCCCCCAGCCCCTCGGCGCCCCCTGGCAGTGCCAGTGCCACCCACCACCCCCTCTGTGCCCTTTTGGTGACACCCCAAACCCCTCTGTGCCCCCCTGGCAGTGCCAGTGCCACCCCCCAGCCCCTCGGCGCCCCCTGGCAGTGCCAGTGCCACCCACCACCCCCTCTGTGCCCTTTTGGTGACACCCCAAACCCCTCTGTGCCCCCCTGGCAGTGCCAGTGCCACCCCCCAGCCCCTCGGCGCCCCCTGGCAGTGCCAGTGCCACCCACCACCCCCTCTGTGCCCTTTTGGTGACACCCCAAACCCCTCTGTGCCCCCCTGGCAGTGCCAGTGCCACCCCCCAGCCCCTCGGCGCCCCCTGGCAGTGCCAGTGCCACCCACCACCCCCTCTGTGCCCTTTTGGTGACACCCCAAACCCCTCTGTGCACCCCTGGCAGTGCCAGTGCCACCCCCCAGCCCCTCGGTGCCCCCTGGCCGTGCCAGTGCCACCCACCAGCCCCTCGGTGCCCCCCTGGCAGTGCCACCCACCACCCCTCTGTGCCCTTTTGGTGACACCCCAAACCCCTCGGTGCCCCCTGGCAGTGCCAGTGCCACCCCCCAGCCCCTTTGGGAACACCTTGAGCCCCTCAGGCAGTGCCACCCACCAGCCCCTTTGTGCCTTTTTGGTGACACCCCAGACCCCTCGGTGCCCCCTGGCAGTGCCACCCCACCAGCCCCTCTGTGCCCCCTGGCAGTGCCAGCGCCACCCGCCAGCCCCTCGGCGCCCCCTGGCAGTGCCACCCACCAGCCCCTCAGCGCCGGGCCCCAGCGAGGTGACGGCAGGTCGTTTGCCGTTGGGGTCGAAGGCGTTGATCTCGATGCCCCAGTTGTTGTGGGGCTGCTTGAACCAGTTCTGCAGGACGTGCTTGAAGTCGATGCTCTGCCAGTGGCCGGCGCGCGAGTTGAGCTCGATCTTGAGCGAGCGGGATGCGGATGTGGCGGCTGCCCTCGTCCGTGACGGGCTTGAGGCGCAGGATCTGCAGGTACACGGTGGAGGGTGTGCTGCACCGGCCGCAGGTACACCCACAGCTGCGCCTTCACCACCTTGGTGAACATGATCTTGGGGCTGAAGTTGAAGAAGCAGCAGTGCGGGTTGCCCTCGATCTGCACCACCGGGTCGGCTGCGGGGGCGAGGAGGGAGAGGAGGGTCAGGGTGGGCTTAGGACCCTTGGTGGGACCCCCAAACCGTGCTCTAGGATCCCCAAACTGTGCTCTAGGACCCCCAAACTGTGCTCTAGGACCCCCAAACCGCGTTCCAGGACTCGCTGTGGGGCCGAGGAGGGGTCAGGGTGGGCTTAGAACCCTTGGTGGGACCCCCAAACTGTGCTCTAGGAACCCCCAAACTGTGCTCTAGGACCCCCAAACCGCGTTCCAGGACTCGCTGTGGGGCGAGGAGGGGTCAGGGTGGGCTTAGAACCCTTGGTGGGACCCCCAAACCGTGCTCTAGGACCCCCAAACTGTGCTCCAGGACCCCCAAACCATGTTCCAGGACTCGCTGTGGGGTCAGGAGGGTCAGGGGGGGCTTAGAACCCTTGGTGGGACCCCCAAAACCGTGCTCTAGGACTCGCTGTGGGGTGAGGAGGGAGAGGAGGGGTCAGGGTGGGCTTGGGACCCCCGGTGGGATCCCCCAAACCGCACTCTGGGGGAGCCGGGACTGGCTGTGGGATCACCCGGACCCCACTCCGGGACCCCCGAGCCCCTCTCTGAAAACCCAGCCCTACACCGGGACCCCCGAGCCGCACTCTGGGCCCCCGAGCCACATTCTGGGACCCCCCCCGACCCCAGACCAGGACCCCCGAGCCCCGTGTGGGGACCCGAGCCCCGTCTGGGACCCCCCAGCCCCACCCCGGGACCCCCAAGAGCGGCGGGGTCGGGGCAGCCCCTGCCGGGAGGTGAAGGTCGGGTTCAGAGCCCGGCCCGGGGGTCGCCCCCTGACCCACGGCCCCGGGTGGGGTTGGGGGGTCCCAAATGGGGCGGGGGTCCCGGCCTGTGTGGGCTCCAGAGCGCTGCATCTCCCACCCCCCCAAACCCCACACGTCCCACACCTCGGGGGGCTCCCGCAGCCCCCCAAAACCGGGAGGTGACAAAGCCGGTGACCCCCCCCTAGCACCCCTCCAGCACCCCCCGGCCCCGGGGTCCCCCCGAGCACCCCCAGCCCCACATCTGGCTCGAATTGAGGTGGGAATTTCTACCCCCCGACCCCCGCCCCCGGCTCCGGTCAGGTTTAATCACCCCCAGCTGCAGCCGCGGGCCATTTGTGCGCCGGCCCCGCGGGGGTCGCGACAGCGCCAATGTCGCAAATGGGGCTGGGGGCGGCGGGGACCCCCCCCGAATGGGGCTGGGGGCGGCGGGGATCCCCCCCCGAATGGGGCTGGGGGGCGGCCGGGACCCCCCTGAATGGGGCTGGGGGCGGCGGGGATCCCCCCCGAATGGGGCTGGGGGCGGCGGGGATCCCCCCCGAATGGGGCTGGGGGCGGCCGGGACCCCCTGAATGGGGCTGGGGGCGGCGGGGACCCCCCAAACACCCCCGGAGAAGCTGAGGGGGGGGGTTGGCACCCGAGGGTGCGGGGCGGCGGGACCTGGGGGGAACCTGGGGGCTCCAGGTGGGATCTGGGGCTTCGGGTGGGATTTGGGGGTTCCAGGTTGGAATTTGGGGGTTCCAGGTGGGGATTTGGGGTTCCAGGTGGGAATTTGGGAGTTCCAGGTTGGAATTTGGGGGTTCCAGGTGTGGATTTGGGGGTTCCAGGTGGGGATTTGGGGGTTCCAGGTGGGATTTTGGGGGGGGGTTTCCAGGTGGGAATTTTTGGGCATTTGAGGTGAGGATTTGGGGGGGCGTGGAATTTTTTGGGGGGTCTCCATCTGGGGATTTGGGGACTCCAGGTGAAGATTTAGGGGGGTTCCAGGCGAGGATTTGGGGGGCTCTAGGTGGGGATTCAGAGGCGACTCCGAGTGGGGATTTTGGGGGGTCTCTAGGTGGGATTTTGGGGGTTCCAGGTGAGGATTTTTGGGGGGTTCCAGGTGAGATTTTTGGGGGTTCCAGATGAGGATTTTTGGGGTTCCGGGTGAGGATTTTTGGGTCTCCACAAGCCCCCAATGCCCCTCCTCGGTGTCCCCCCTATCCCGGGGGTCTCTCTGCCCATCCCGGGGGCTCGCTGAGGGGGGGGGGGGGGGCGTTGCCAGGACGCTCCTGCCGTCTCCATGGCAACGGGGGATAAAGGTTACCGGGACACCGGGGCACAGCTGGGGCCGGTGGGGAGGGGGCGGCCCCGGAGCCCCCCCCGCTCTTTGTTCGGCACCGGGGCCCGAGCGCTGCCCCGGCCCCCCCGCGGGTCCCCGTGTCCGTCCGTGTGTCCGTCCCTGTGTCCTTGTGTCCGTCCCTGTGTCCTTGTGTCCCTCTGTCCGTCCCTGTGTCCCCCTGTCCGTCCCGGTGTCCTCGTGTCTGTCCCTGTGTCCTCATGTCCGTCCCTGTGTCCTTGTGTCCGTCCCTGTGCCTCTGTCAGTCCCTGTGTCCCCCTGTCCGTCCCTGTGTCCCCCTATTCATCCCTGTGTCCGTCCCTGTGTCCCTCTGTCCATCCCTGTGTCCTTGTGTCCATCCCTCTGTCCGTCCCTGTGTCCCTCTGTCCGTCCCCTGTGTCCTTGTGTCCGTCCTGTGTCCCCCTGTCCGTCCCTCTGTCTGTCCCCTGTGTCCTTGTGTCGCTGTCCCGCGTCACCCTGTCCGTCCCTGTGTCCCCATGTCCGTCCCTGTGTCCTTGTGTCCGTCCCCTCTGTCCGTCCCTGTGTCCCTCTGTCCATCCCTGTGTCCTTGTGGTCCATCCCTCTGTCCGTCCCTGTGTCCCCCTGTCCGTCCCCTGTGTCCCCCTGTCCGTGTCCCCCTGTCCGTCCCTGTGTCCTCATGTCTGTCCCTCTGTCCGTCCCTGTGTCCCCCTGTCCGTCCCTGTGTCCCCCTGTCCGTCCCTGTGTCCTTGTGTCCATCCCTGTGTCCCCCTGTCCGTCCCTGTGTCCTTGTGTCGCTGTCCCGCGTCCCGCTGACTTGAGCCCCCCCGGCCCCCCCCCCCCCAAAAGGGCCTCATTAATCTCCCCCACCCCCCCCGGGGGTCGCGGGGGTCACGGGTGGCCCCTCGGGGGGGGCTCGCAGCCAATTAACCCTCGCGGCTCCGGGAACCCGAGAGCTTTATGGCCCATTAAAGCGCCTTCCCCTCCTTCTGTTCAGGAACCATAAAAACCCCCAATTGCCCGGGGGGGCCAGCCCAGAGGGGGAAAAAGGGAAAAAAAAATCACAAATAATAACGGAGAGAAGCCCCCTCCCCTTTCTCCTCCCCTCCTCGGGTGCATCCGGACCCGCGGGACCCCCGGCAGGAGGGGAGGGGGCTCTGCCCTTTATTTTGGGGGCCCCGAGCTGCCAAAGGGGCGGGGAGGGGGGCCCGAGGCCCGGGGAGGAAAACCCCAGCGTGTCGTCAATTTTATGGGTAATAAAATTTCAAAGCCGCCCGAGCGCGCATTTAATGCCTGGGAAGGAAATTCGGGGAGGGGGCGGCAGCGCCTCGCCCCTCCCTCCCTTCCGCTCCCCCCCCCCGCCCGGGAGCAGGTGGAGAAAGCCCGGGGGAAACTGAGGCACGGGGGGGCGGGGCCGGGCATGGCTGTGTCCCCGTGGGGACCCCCCTGGCTGGGCTGGGCTGGCCCCAGCACGCCCTGCTGTCACCGGCACCCCCTTTGTCACCCCCGATGTCACCCCCGTGTCACCCGGCTGTCATCACAACCCTGTTTGTCACCCCGATGTCACCCTGGTGTCACCATCACCCTGCTGTCACCCTGCTGTCACCCTGCTCTCACTGTCACCTTGTTTGTCACCCTGTTTGTCACCCCGATGTCACCATCAACCTGCTGTCACCCTGCTGTGGCCTCGCCGTCACCCTGCTGCCACCCTGTTTGTCACCCTGCTACCCTGTTTGTCACCCTGCTGTCACCCTGGTGTGCCCCTCTTTGTCACCCTGTTTGTCACCCTGCTGTCACCCTGCTACCCTGTTAGTCACCCTGCTGTCACCCTGCTACCCTGTTTGTCACCCTGCTGCCACCTGGTGCGACCCTCTTTGTCACCCTGTTTGTCACCTTGCTGTCACCCTATTGTCACCCTGCTGTCACCCAGGTCACCGTGTGCCACCTGCCCCGTGTCCCCAGTTTGCTCCCAGTGCCCGGTGCCAGGTCCCAGTGGCGCTGCTGAGCGGTGCCAGTGCCCGGTGACGGTGCCCAGGTCCCCAGTGCCCGGTGCCAGCTCCCAGCACGCAGCGACCGCGCACGGTCCCTGCTGCCAACTCCCAGTTCCAGTCCCAGTCCCAGTTCCTGGTTTCAGTCCCAGTCCCCAGTCCCCAGTCCCCAGTCCCAGTTCCCAGTTCCCAGTCCCAGTTCCCAGTTTCAGTCTCCTGTCTCAGTTCTCAGTCCCCAGTCCCAGGTCCCAGTGCCCTTTCTCCATTCCCAGTCTCAGTTCCCAGTCTGAGCTCCCAGTCCCTGTCCCAGTTCCAGTCCCCAGTCCAGTCCCAGGTCCCAGTGCCCTTTCTCCATTCCCAGTCTCACTCCCCAGTCCCAGTCCCCAGTGTCCTCCCAGTCCCAATCCCAGTCGCAATTCCAGTCCCAATCCCAGTACCAGCCAGGTCCCAGTGCTGGTGCTGGGCCGGGTGCTGCTGCCAGCTCCCAGTGCCTGTGCCCAGTCCCAGCTCTGTGTCCCCTGTCCCATCTCCCAGTGCCAGCTCCCAGTCCCCAGTGCCGGCACTCAGAACCAGCTCCCAGTCCTGTGTTCCCAGTCCCAGCTCCCAGTCCCAGCTCCCAGTCCCAGTCCCGCTCCAGTCCTGTGTTCCCAGTCCTGTGTTCCCAGTCCCAGCTCGCAGTCCTGTGTTCCCAGTCCTGTGTTCCCAGTCCCAGTCCCAGCTCCAGTCCCCAGCCCCAGCGCTCTGTGCCAGCTCCTGGTTCCCAGTCCCAGGTCCCCGTTCCCAGTGCCCTGTCCCCAGTCCCAGCTCTGTGTCCCCAGTCCCCAGTCCCAGCTCCCAGTCCCCAGTCCCAGCACTCAGAACCAGCTCCCAGCACCAGATCCCAGTCTCCAGTCTCAGCTCCCAGTAACAACTCCCAGAACTCAGAACCAGCTCCCAGTCCCAGTTCCCAGTTCCCCGTTCCCAGTCCCAGCTCCCAGTCCCCAACCCCAGCACTCTGTGCCAGCTCCCACCTCCCAGTCCCCAGTGCCAGCTCCCGTTCCCACGTCCAGTCCCCAGTCCCAGTCCCCAGTCTCAGTTCCCAGCACTCACAACCGGCTCCCAGTCCCCAGCTCCCAGTCCCTGGTGCCATCTCCCAGTGCCATCTCCCAGTGCCATCTCCCAGTCCTCTGTCCCCAGTGCCAGCTTCTAGATCCCAGTCCCCAGTGCACCTCCCCAGTGTCCCCAGTGTCCCCCATTGCCAGTCCCCAGTTCCAGCTCCGCTCCCCAGCTCGGGGCCCCCTCTCCCAGTCCCAGTTCCCGGCGCTGTCCCCTCCTTGTCCCCCTCCTTGTCCCCTCGCTGTCCCCGCAACGCGAAGCGTCCCCGCGGGACCCGCACGGACCGGGGGGGACCTGAAGGGCCCGGAGGGGGCTCGGGACCCCCCTAGAGGGTTCAGGGACCCCCACGATGAGCTCATGGACCCGGAGAGGGACTCGGGGACCCTCGGAGGGACTCGGGACCCCCGGAGGAGGCTCAGGAACCCTCGAGAGGGACTCAGGGACCCCCGAAAGGACTCGCGGACCCCCCGGGAGGAGCTCAGGGAGCCCCGACAGGGACTCGGGACCCCAAAAGGACTCAAGGACCCCCGGGAGGGACTCGGGGACCCCCGGGAGGGGGGGGGGCTCGGTGAGGACGGGGCGCCCCGCGGGACCATCGGTACCGAGCACCGGGCAGGGCAGCGGGAACCGGGGTGGGGGGGGCTCCGTGCCGGGGCCGGGGGCCCGGGGCCGGGGCGGGGGGGAGTCCTGCGGCGAAGTTTGCAGCGGAACAAAGGGCGGCACTGACTTTCCTGGGCCATGCTGATGACGGTCTCGGTGGTGGCGTGGTACTCGTCCTCCTCCAGGTACTCGTCGTGCTGCAGCGAGTCCCCCTGGAAGTCGTGGAGGTCCAGGAGCTGCTGCAGCGGGGGGGCCTTGGGCAGCAGCTGCTTCACCACCTCCCGGGTGATGTTGGGCGCTTCCTTCAGCCGCAGCTTGCTCAGGATCTGCGACTTGATGCTCTCCAGGCGCAGCTCTTTGCTCTGCCGCCGCCACAGGCACACGGGGCAGGCGGGCTCGGGGGCCGGGGGCTGCTCCACCGACCCCCCCCCCGCCACCGCGGCCACCAGCGAGCCCAGCAGCCACCACAGCGGGGCCTTGCCGGGGGGGGACAGCAAAAAAATACATCGGGGAAAACAAGCAAACAAAAAAAAAACCAAAAAAAAAACCCCAAAAAAAACCCCCCAACAAAACAAAAAGAAGAATAAAAAAAAAAAAAACCCACAGAAACAAGAGGGAGGGGATTCAAAAAAAATAATAATAATTAAAAAATGATGAAAATAAAATAAGCAAAGCCTTCCCCACCGGGCCGCCCCCCCGCCCCGCTTCCACCGCAGCGCGCAAGGGGGGGGAAGGCGGTAACGGCGGCGGGGGCGGGGAAGCCCCGGGGGGGGGCCGAAGGGGGGGGGGGGGATGAAAAAAAGCGGCGGCAGCGGCGGCCCCGGGGTTTTATACCCCAAGAGAAGCGTGTCGTCAGCGGCCTTGATTGGCTGCGGGCGCACAAAAGAGGTTCTGGCAGGGGCTTGGCACCGCCGCCGCCGGCCCCCCGAGCCCCGGGAACGGCCCCGCCGCCGCCCGGGCAGCCCCGGCACCCCCGGCCCGCCCCTCGCCTCGGGGGGGGGGGGCCCGGGGGCGGCCGCGGCTCCCGGAGAGCGAGGCGGGATGGACGCGAGTCCGGCAAGTGCGACCCCCGCCCCCGGGGGACCCCCCGAGCCCCCCCCCGGGCCCGCTCCGGGCCGGCCCCGCTGGAACCGGGCACGGGTTCGGCCACCGGAGAGACCGGGAGGGACCGGGAGAGGCGGAACCCGGTCTGGGGGTGCCCCGCAGGGACTTGGGGGGCTCGGGGACCCCCGGAGGGGCTGAAACTCCGGGAGGGGGTGCGAAGGTGCCCGGTCTGGAGCATCCTGGAACCGGGCACGGGATCCGGCACCGGAGCTACCGGGAGGGACCGGGAGAGGCGGAACCCGGTCTGGGGGTGCCCAAACGGGGGTTGGGGGGCTCGGAGACCCCCGAGGGCGCTCCAGAGGGTGAGGATGGGGGTAAAAGTGCCCGGTCCGAGCATCCTGACATTGGGAAGTGCTGCGGGAGCACCGGGAGCTCACAGGAGGAGCCGGCACCGGTCTGGGGGTGCCCGACCGGGGCTTGGGGGGCTCAGAGACCCCCGGGGGGGCTGAAACTCGGGGAGGGAGTGCGAAGGTCGCCGGTCTGGAGCATCGCGGCACCGAGAAGTGCTGCGGGAGCACCGGGAGCTCCCAGGAGGGACAAGGACATCCCAGCACGGTTTGGGGGACACCGGGGGTCACGGGGGTCCCATCCCCAACACGAGGGGGGCACAGGAGGGTCCTGCCCACCCCGCACCGGCACCGAGCAGCGCTCCCAGGAGGAGCCGGGGGAGCAACGAGGGGACCCCGACCCTGAGATCACCGTGGGGACCCCCCCCAAAGCGAAGTGACCGGGACCCCGCCTGCCCTTATCCCGCCCCATCAGAACCATGGAGAGGGGAAATCGCACCGGGGGGGGCTCGGGAGGGTGGGCACGGCCATGGGGGGGTCCGGTGGGTTTTGGGGGGGGGGGAGCGGCCCGTTGCCCCTCGGGCCCGGCGGGGTCGGTGCGGCCCCGGGGACAGCGCCCCCCCTGGCGGCCGGGGCGGGAACTGCAGCGGGGGCGCTTTGGGGACAGCGACAGCGACACGGGACACGGGACACAGGGACACCGCCACGGCCACCCAGCGTGTCCCCCCGCGGTGTCCCCGGTGCCACAATCCCGGCCGTGTCGCCTCCCGCCGTGTCCCCTCCCCGCCGGTGTCCCCGCGCTCCGCTGTGACCCGGGCAGGCGGGGCCGGCACCGAGCCGGGTTAAGCGCGGCTGTGACGCGGCGCCGTCCCCGCCCCCGGGCTGGAGCTGTCAGCGGCCCCCGGTAACGGCGGCGCGGGCGGGGGGCGGCCCCGGTGTCCCCGCGGGTCCCCGGGTGTCCCCAGGGGTGGGGACGCGGCCTGGGGGGGTCCCGGTGCGGGGGTGGCGGGGATGGGGGGGGGGGAATTGGGGCCGTTCCGGGGCCGTTCCGGGGGGGGCCGCGTGGCTCGGAGCCTTCCGGGGGGACAGCGGGGACACCCCCGGCCCCAGCGGGTCCGGTCCCCGCGGGACAGCGCCACCCCCCCTTGGGGACAGCCTGGGGACAGCCTGGGGAGAGCCGCGCGTCCCCGCGGCCACAGCGCCGGGGCCATTTCCCCGTGGCCGCCTTTGTGTCCCCCGTGGCCGCATCGCCACCTCCCCCGTGTCCCCGTGTCCCCGCCTGCCCATGTCCCCGTGTCCCCGCACTCCCGTGACACCCTGTCCCCGTGTTCCCGTGTGCCCACATGCGCATCACCACGTTCCTCGCGTCCCCGTGTCCTCCCATCCGCATGTCAGTGTCCCCACATCCTGCTGTCCCCAAATCCGCCCATCCCCGTGTCCCCAAACTCCCACTGTCCGTGTCCCAATGTCCCCAAATTCCCACATCCCAGAGTCCCTAAAATCCCAATGTTCATGTCCCAATGTCCCCCATCCCTCTGTCCCCACGTCTTCGTGTCCCCACATCCTCCTGTCCCCAAATTCCCACATCCCAATGTCCCCAAATCCAGTGTCCACGTCCCCCTGTCTCCCTGTCCCCCTGTCCCCACATCCCAATGTCCCCAAAATCCCACTGTCCATGTCCCAATGTCCCCAAATCCCCACATCCCAGTGTCCCCCTGTCCCCACATCCCAGTGTCCCCAAAATCCCAGTGTCCATGTCCCCCTGTCCCCATATCCCAATGTCCTCAAAATTCCACTGTCCATATCCCCAAATTTCCACATCCTAGTGTCACCCTGTCCCCCTATCCTCCTGTCCCCAAAATCCCACTCTCCATGTCCCAATGTCCCCCCTGTCCCCCTGTCTCCTTGTTCCCCCGTCCCCCACATCCCAATGTCCCCGAAATCCCATTGTCCATGTCCCCCTGTCCCCAAATCCCCACGTCCCACCATCCCAATGTCCCCAAAATCCCACTTTCCGTGTCCCAATGTCCCTCTGTCCCTCTGTCCCTCTGTCCCCCACATCCCAATGTCACCCTGTCCCCATATTCCCCTGTCCCCACATCCCAATGTCCCCAAAGTCCCACTCTCTGTGTCCCAATGTCTCAACGTCCCAATGTCCTCACATCCCAATGTCCCCAAAGTCCCACTCTCTGTGTCCCAATGTCTCAACGTCCCAATGTCCTCACATCCCAATGTCCCCAAAGTCCCACTCTCCGTGTCCCAATGTCTCAACGTCCCAATGTCCTCACATCCCAATGTCCCCAAAATCCCACTCTCCGTGTCCCAATGTCCCTCTGTCCCCACATCCCAATGTCACCCTGTCCCCACATCCTCCTGTCTCCACATCCCAATGTCCCCAAAATCCCACTCTCCGTGTCCCAATGTCTCAACGTCCCAATGTCCCCACATCCCAATGTCACCCTGTCCCCGCATCCCAATGTCACCCTGTCCCCACATCCTCCTGTCTCCACATCCCAATGTCCCCAAATCCCCACTCTCCGTGTCCCAATGCCTCAATGTCCCTCTGTCCCCACATCCCCGTGTCCCCAAATCCCCACTCTCCGTGTCCCAATGCCTCAACGTCCCTCTGTCCCCACATCCCCGTGTCCCCAAATCCCCACTCCGTGTCCCCAGTGTCCCCCTGTCCCCATCATTCGGGGTCACTCCGCTCCCTTCCCGAGCGCGCCCCTGACCCCGCGCTGCCCCCGCCAGGTGTCGCCGCTGTATCGCGACTCCGTCGCGGCTCTGTCGCGGCTGTCGCGGCGGTGTCGCGGCCATGGCGGGGCTGCTGCCGGCGCTGGTGGCGGTGTCGCAGAAGGCGGCCGAGGTGGCGCGGCGCTGCCGGGCCGAGGAGCCGCTGTTCCGGCTCCTGGTGGCCGAGAAGTCGGGCCCGGAGCGCAGCGCCCGCTTCGAGCGCGACTTCAAGACCCTGGCGGATGTGCTGATCCAGGAGCTCATCAAACACGACCTGGGGACACAGGTGGGGACGCTGAGGGTGGCCCCGGGGGGGTGCAGCCTCCCGGGATGTCCCTGAGCCACCCCCGGTGTCGCTGCAGTTCCCCGAGCTCCGGGGACACATCCACGGCGAGGAGAGCAGCGAGTTCAGGGACGCCAACGGTGAGAGGGGGACAGCGGGGGACAGCGAGGGGACAGTGGGGACAGCGGGGACAGTGAGGGGACAGCGGGGGACAGCGGGGACAGCAGGGGACAGCGGGGGACAGTGAGGGGACAGCGGGGACAGCGAGGGGACAGTGGGGACAGCGGGGACAGTGAGGGGACAGTGGGGACAGTGAGGGGACAGAGGGGACAGTGGGGAAAAGAGGGGACACACATGGGGATGTGGGGTCAAGGTCGGGGAGGGAGTCCCATGTCCCCACATTCCCATGTCCCCATGTCCCCATATCCCAGTGTCACCCTGCCCGTGTCCCCATGTCCCTGTGTCCCCATGTCCCCACATTCCCATGGCTGAGTCGGGGGTCCCTGGGCCACGTCCCTGGCCAGGTGGCACAGTGACGGTGCGGGTCGGTGCCACCCTGGGTGTCCCTGTGCCATGTCCCTGTGCCATGTCCCTGCAGGTGGCACGGTGACAGTGCGGGTCAGTGTCACTCTGGGTGTCCCCGTGCCATGTCCCTGTGTGATTTGGGTCCCTGTGCCATGTCCCTGCAGGTGGCACGGTGACAGTGCAGGGTCAGTGTCACCCTGGGTGTCCCTGTGCCATGTCCCTGTGTGATTTGGGTCCCTGTGTGATTTGGGTCCCTGCAGCTGGCACAGTGACAGTGCAGGGTCAGTGTCACTCTGGGTGTCCCCGTGCCATGTCCCTGTGTGATTTGGGTCCCTGTGTGATTTGGGTCCCTGCAGGTGGCACAGTGACAGTGCGGGTCGGTGCCACCCGAGGTGTCCCCGTGCCATGTCCCTGTGTGATTTGGGGTCCCTGCAGGTGGCACGGTGACAGTGTGGGTCAGTGCCACCCCAGGGGCTGATTTGGGGTCCCTGCAGGTGGCACGGTGACAATCCAGGTCGGTGCCACCCCGGCGGACACGGTGGCCCTGCTGGTGGCCGTGCTGGGCCCCGAGCACACGCGGGCGGCCGAGCTGCTGGCAGAGGCCGTGCACCAGGAGGTGACACTTGGGGACACGGAGCTGGATGGCATCGACCCCGGCTTGTCCCCAGGGGACCTCGGGATCTGGATAGACCCCATTGGTGAGAGGGTGGGGACAGGGGTGGCATAGGGGTGGGATGGGGACAGAAATGAGATGGGGACAGGGATGGCACGGGGACAGGATGGGGTTGATGGGGTGGGATGGAGGGGACAGAAACAGAAACGGGACAGGGATGGGGACAGGGAATGTTGTGGAGTGGGATGGAGGTGGGGACAGGGATGGGGACACGGATGGGAACAGGGACAGGATGGGGACAGGGATGGGGACAGGGACAGGATGGGGACAGGGACAGGATGGGGACAGGGAATGTTGTGGAGTGGGATGGAGATGGGGACAGGGATGAGGACACGGATGGGAACAGGGACAGGATGGGGACAGGGAATGTTGGAGGGTGGGATGGGGATGGATGGGGACAGGGACAAGGACAGGGGACGGGACAGGATGGGATGGGGACAGGGGCCGGGGCCAGGGCAGGGCTGGTACCCCGCGGAGCCCTGGCACCCCCTGGCACCCCCAGACTCCACCAACGAGTTCATCGGGGGCCGCGAGGACGTGGCCGCCGTCGATGGCGTCGCCCCCGGGGGGCTGCGCTCGGCCCTGGTGCTCGTGGGGGCCTTCGAGCGCCGCAGCGGGGTCCCCGTGCTGGGGGTCATCAACGAGCCCTTCTTCCAGAGGGACCCCCAGACACACAGGTATGGCCCGAGCCCCCAGCCGGGACCCCCGGGACCCCTAAACCTGCACCTCCAGATCCCTGGGACCCCCTGACAGCCCTGAACCTGAACCCCATTTCTGCTCACGCCACGGTCCCCATTCCCCACACCCCGGGGTCCCCCCTGATCCCCCACCCTGGGGTCCCCATTCCCCCACACCCCGGGGTCCCCCCTGATCCCCCACCCTGGGGTCCCCCATTCCCCACACCCCGAGGTCGTAATTCCCCATTCCTCCCCACCCCAGGGTCCCAATTCACCCCACCCTGGGGTCCCCATTTTCCCCCACCCCAAGGGTCCCAGCCCTCCCATTTCCCCCCATATCAGGGTCCCCATTCCCCCCATATTGGGGACCCCATTTCCCCCCACCCTGGGGTCCCCATTTCCCCCCATATTGAGGTCCCCATTCCTCACATCCTGGGGTCCCCCCGTCCCCTCACCCTGGGATTCCGATTTCCTCATTCCCCTCATCCCGGGGTCCCCATTCCTCCCATCCCGGGGTCTCTATTCTCCTCACCCTGGGGTCCCCATTCTCCCCATCCTGGGGTCCCCATTCCCCCCTTGTCCCGGGGTCCCCATTCTCGCATTCCCCTCACCCTGGGGTCCCCATTTCCCCCATATTGGGGTCCCCAGTTTCCCCTCACCTGGGGGGGTCCCAGCCCCCCCATACCCCTGACCCAGGGGTCCCCATTTCCCCCCATCCCGGGGTCCCCATTCCCCTCACCTCTCATCCCTGGGGTCCCCATTCCCCCCACATCCTGGGGTCCCAATTCCCCCATTCCCCACATCCTGGGGTCCCAATCCCCCCATTTTCCCCCCATCCCGGGGTCCCCATTCCCCTCACCTCCCATCCCTGGGGGTCCCCATTCCCCCCACATCCTGGGGTCCTCATTTCCCCATTCCCCCCATACCGGGGTCCCAATTCCCCCATTTCCCCCATCCCGGGGTCCCCACACCCCTCACCCTGCTGTCCCCACCCCGTGTCCCCCCAGTCTCACCCCGTGTGCCCCCTCCCGCAGGTGGCAGGGTCGCTACCACTGGGGGGTGGCTCACGGTGCCACCCGCCTGTGCTCGCTGTCCCCGCCCCGTAGCCCCGCGCCCGTCCCCGCGTGGTGCTGAGCCGGGCCGATGAGCGCGGCGGTTCGGGGGGCTCTGGCCTCGCTGGGGGGGGGTCCCCCGCTTCTGGCGGCCGGGGCCGGCTACAAGCTGCTCTGCGTGGCGCTGGGGCTGGCGGACGCCTTCGTGCTGTCGCAGGGCACGACGTTCGCGTGGGACTCGTGCGCCCCGCACGCCGTGCTCCGGGCCCTGGGCGGGGCCGTGCTGCCCCTGGCGGGGGCGCTGCGGGCGGGGGGCGGCCCCGGGGACCCCCCCGAGCTGCGCTACCACCGGCCCGGCCCGGGGACCGGGCACCGAGCGCTGGGCGAACCGGGACGGGCTGGTGGCGTTCGTGCACCCGCCGGTGCTGCGGGCGGTGCTGGCGGCGCTGCGGGGGCTGGGGGAGCTGGGGGGCACGGGGGGCACGGGGGGCACGGGGGACTTGGGGGGCAATGGGGACATGGGGACCGCGGGGGGCTTGTGACACGGGCTGGGGGACAATGGGGAGGCGGATTTGGGGGGCTGGGACCCGGGGTGGGGGGTTATGGGGGGGGGCTGGGGGACAATGGGGTGGGGGATTTGGGGGGCTGGGACCCCGGGTGGGGGGGTTATGGGGGGGGGCTGGGGGATATTGGAGTAGGGGATTTGGGGGGCTGGGACCCCGGGGTGGGGGGTTATGGGGGGGGGCTGGGGGATATTGGAGTGGGGGATTTGGGGGGCTGGGACCCCGGGGTGGGGGGGTATGGGGCGTTGGGGACATTGGGGTGGGGTCAGGAGGGGCTGGGACCCCGGGGGAAGGGGCTGGGGGACAATGGGGTGGGGGATTTGGGGGGCTGGGACCCCGAGTGTGGGGTCAGGGGGTGACAGGGACCCCGAGTGTGGGGTCAAGGGGTGACAGGGACCCCCGAGTGTGGGGTCAGGGGGTGACAGGGACCCCGAGTGTGAGGTCAAGGGGGTCCAGGGACCCCCGAGTGTGGGGTCAGGGGGTGACAGGGACCCCCGGGGGGAGGCTCCGGGGTGTTTGGGACCCCCGGGTGAGGGGCTGGGGGTCCCGAGGAGCTCGGGGTGCGGGACCAGGGGGACAGGGACCAAGGACAGCGGGGACAGCGGGGACCCCCGGTATGGGGTCAGGGGTCACAGGGACCCCCGGTGTGGGGTCAGGGGTATCTGCGACCCCCGGTGCGAATCGCGGCGGGAGCTCCGAGTGCCGGGTCCCCTGTGTGGGACCCCCGGTGTCCCCTCGGTGTCCCCAAATGTCCCCCCCAATAAAGGATCGCTCGGAGCCGTTGGTGTTTTGCTGGTCCCGGGGGGCGGTGCCGGTGTCGGTCCCGGTTCCGGGGGGGCGGTGCCGGTGTCGGTCCCGGTTCCGGGGGGGCGGTGCCGGTGCCGGTGCCGGTGTCGGTGCCGGTGTCAGTCCCGGTTCCGGGGGGGCGGTGCCGGTGCCGGTGCCGGGGCGGTCCCGGGGCGGTCCCGGGGCTCTCCGGGCTCGCCCCCGTCACATGATCCGGAGCCCTCGGGAAGGGCGGCGGTGAGCGGGACCGGGAGCGGGTGGGGGACGGCACCGGGACCACCGGAAACGGGGGGGAAACGGCACCGGGACCGGGGAAAACGGGGGAGGACGGGGAGGGGACGGAGCGGGACCGGGACCACCGGGAGTTGGGGGGAAAACGGCACTGGGACCACCGGGAGTGGGGAGGGAACGGCACCGGGATCGGGGGGTGCTGGGAGGGAAACGGCACCGGGACCACCGGGAGTAGGGGCAAGTGGTACCGGGACCGCCGGAGCGGTAACGGGACCGCCGGGAGTGGGTGGAAGCGGTCCCCGGGACCCCCGGGAACCGGAAGGGGAACAGCACCGGGAGCGGGGCAGGGGGGAGCAGCCCCGGGAGCACCGGGAACGGGGGATGGAGCAGAACCGGGACCGGGACCGGGCCCCGGGGAGGGAGCGGGTACCGGGAGCACCGGGAGCAGCGGTACCGGGAGCACCGGGCCGGGCTGCAGCCGTACCGGAGCCGGTACCGGTAGCGGGGCGGGGCCGGCCCGGCGGTTCCGCGGCCGCGGGGAGCGGTACCGGTGCCGGTACCGGAGCCGGTGCTGAGCGGCGGCTCCCGCAGCACGGCCGGGCCATGGCGATCGAGGGCGGCATGAAGTGCGTGAAGTTCTTGGTTTTCTTCTTCAACTTCATCTTCTGGGTGAGTCCCCACCGGGGGGGTCCCGGTACCGACAGAACCGGGAGGGACCCTGCTGATCACCGCAGTTTGGGGGTCCCGGTACCGACAGAACCGGGGGGGGACCCTCCTGATCACCCCAATTTGGAGTCCCGGTACCGACAGAACCGGGGGGGATCCTCCCGGTCACCCCAATTTGGGGGGTCCCGGTACCGGGGGGGGGGTCCCCGGTGCTGGGGGGGGGGGAGTTGTTGTCACTTTGTCACTTTGGGTGAAGCCACGTCCTGTCCCCAAAGGGGGCACGGGGGACCCCAAAATGAGGGGGGAGGGACCGGGGGGGGACCAGGGGGGACCGGGGAGGGTTTGGGGGGGACCGGGGGGGACCGGGGAGGGTTTTGGGGGGACCCCCGGGGGGGCGGGACGGGGCTTTGGGGAAGTCGGGGTGAGGAAAGAGCGGCGGAGCCAACGGCCGGAGCGGGGGGGGGACACTGAGGGGACATTGGGGGGGACACCGGGGACACACGGCGCCATTTCCCGCCCCCCCCCCCCCGCCGGACCGTAGCCGTCCCCACCCGGCTGAGTCACCCCCGGAGTGCCCGCGGGAACGGGGGGGGGGCACACACACACACACACACGGTGACACGGCGGGACACGGTGCCAACCCCCCCCCCCCCCCGCGCTCACCGGCCATGGGGAGGGGTCTCTGAGGGGGGGGGGGGATGGGGAATGGACCCCCCGGGACCCCCCCGGTTGGCGCTGCCCCCCCCGCGCTCTTCGCGTGGCCGGAAGGCCGAAACTTCCTGAACTGCCCGCGGCGCCCCCCCCGCGTGTCCCCCGCTGTCCCCTCCCCCCATTGGGGTCCCCCCCCCCAATCTTGGTTTGTCCCCAAATTGGTGCCGCGGGGGGGGGGGGGGGGGGGCGATTTGGGGAGGGGTCCCCAACTGTCAGTGGCCCCCCCCCCCCCCACGTGTCCCTCCTGGTGTCCCCCCCCCTCTTCATTTTGTCCCAAATTGGAGCAGAACGCGGCACCGAGGGGGTTTTTGGGGAGGGGAATTTGGGGATGGGGGTTTTTGGGGAGGGGGGGTTTTTGGGGATGGGGGGTTTTTGGGGATGGGGGTTTTTGGGGATGGGGGTTTTTGGGGAGGGGTTTTTGCGGATGGGGTTTTTGGGGAAGGGGTTTTTGGGAATGGGGGTTTTTGGGGAAGGGGTTTTTGGGAATGGGGGTTTTTGGGAATGGGGGTTTTTGGGGATGGGGGTTTTTGGGGATGGGGGTTTTTGGGGAGGGGTTTTTGGGAATGGGGGTTTTTGGGGATGGGGGTTTTTGGGGATGGGGGTTTTTGGGAATGGGGGTTTTTGGGGAGGGGGTTTTGGGGAGGGGGGTTTTTGGGGAGGGGAATTTGGGGATGGGGGTTTTTGGGAATGGGGGTTTTTGGGGAGGGGGTTTTTGGGAATGGGGGTTTTTGGGGAGGGGGTTTTTGGGGATGGGGGGTTTTTGGGGAGGGGGTTTTTGGGGATGGGGGTTTTTGGGGAGGGGGTTTTTGGGGATGGGGTTTTTGGGGAGGGGGTATTTGGGGATGGGGTTTTGGGGAGGGGTTTTTGCGGATGGGGTTTTTGGGGAGGGGGTTTTTGGGAATGGGGTTTTGGGGAGGGGGGTTTTTGGGGAGGGGGTATTTGGGGATGGGGTTTTTGGGAATGGGGGTTTTTTGGGGAGGGGGTTTTTGGGGAGGGGGGGTTTTTGGGGATGGGGGGTTTTTGGGGATGGGGGGTTTTTGGGGATGGGGTGTTTTTGGGAATGGGGGTTTTTGGGAATGGGGGTTTTTGGGGATGGGGGTTTTGGGGAGGGGTCCCCAGCCCCTCGGTGCCCCCCAGGTGTGCGGCGTGGGCCCTGGTCGCCATCGGCATCTACGCGCTCGTGGCGCTGGGCCGGGCCCCGGTGGGCGGCTCGGGCTGGAGCCCCGCGGCCGTCGTGGCCCTCGGCGTCGTCATCTTCTTCACGGCCTTCTGGGGCTGCTGCGGGGCCTGGAGGGAGAGCTACTGCATGGTCACCACGGTCAGTGCGGGCCGCGACCCCCAGGGACCCCCACAGGGACCCCAGACCCAGCCTGGAACGGGGGGAACCCCCCAGGGACACCCAGGGACACCCACAGGGGACCCCAGACCCAGCTTGGAATGGGGGAACCCCCAGGGACACCCCAGGGACACCCACAGGGACCCCAGACCCAGCTTGGAACGGGGGAACCCCCCAGGGACCCCCACAGGGACCCCCACAGGGACCCCCAGACCCAGCTTGGAACGGGGGAACCCCCAGGGACACCCACAGGGACCCCAGACCCAGCCTGGAACGGGGGAACCCCCCAGGGACCCCCAGGGACCCCCACAGGGACCCCTGACCCAGCCTGGAACGGGGGAACCCCAGGGACCCCCACAGGGACCCAGACCCAGCCTGGAACGGGGGAACCCCCAGGGACACCCACAGGGACCCCAGACCCAGCTTGGAATGGGGGAACCCCCAGGGACACCCAGGGACCCCCACAGGGACCCCAGACCCAGCTTGGAATGGGGGAACCCCCAGGGACACCCCACAGGGACCCCAGACCCAGCCTGGAATGGGGGAACCCCCAGGGACACCCACAGGGACCCCAGACCCAGCCTGGAATGGGGGAACATCCCCCGGGACCCCCACAGGGACCCCAGACCCTGCCTGGAATGGGGGAACCCCAGGGACCCCAGACCCAGCCCCCTCATGGTCACCATGGTCAGTGAGGGGCTGGGACCCCCCAGGACCCCCACAGGGACCCCAGACCCTGCCTGGAATGGGGGGAAACCCCCGGGGACCCCCACAGGGACCCCAGACCCAGCCTGGAATGGGGGAATCCCCGGGAACACCCAGGGACCCCCACAGGGACCCCAGACCCAGCCTGGAATGGGGGAACCCCAGGGACCCCAGCCCCAGCCCCTCATGGTCACCACGGGTCAGTGAGGGGGGGGCGCACTGGGGCACCCCAGGGACACTCCAGAGACCCCTGGGGACAGCCCAGGACACCCTCAGGACACCCCAGGGACACCCACAGGGACCCCTGACCCAGCCCAGAATGGGGAACCCCCCCGGGACCCCCACAGGGACCCCTGGGACACCCTAGGGACCCCTGACCCAGTCCCTCATGGTCACCACGGTGAGGGGGGCCTGCCTGAGGGACACCCCAGGGAATCCCTCCAGGGACCCCTGACCCAGCCTGGAATGTGGAAATCCCCTGGGACCCCCCCAAATCCCTCCGTGACCCCCCCCTGACCCCCCCGTGCCCCCCCAGTTCGCCGTCCTGCTCAGCCTCATCTTCCTGGTGGAGATCGCCGCCGCCATCACCGGTTACGTCTTCAGGCACAAGGTGGGTGGGGGTCCCTCCCTCCCCATCCCGGGGGTCCCTCCCTCCCCATCCCGGGGGTCCCTTCCCTTTTCCCTTTTCCCTTTTCCCTTTTCCCTTTTCCCTTTTCCCTTTTCCCTTTTCCCTTTTCCCTTTTCCCTTTTCCCTTTTTTTTCCCTTTTCCCTTTTCCCTTTTCCCTTTTCCCTTTTCCCTTTTCCCTTTTCCCTTTTCCCTTTTCCCTTTTCCCTTTTCCTTTTTCCCTTTTCCCTTCTCCCTTCTCCCTTCTCCCTTCTCCCTTCTCCCTTCTCCCTTCCCTTCCCCCCCCCCCTCTCTGGGGGTCCCCGACCCCTCCCCACCCCCGGAGGTCCCTCCCGTCCCCCCCGTGACCCCCGGTGCCCCCCCAGGTGCACGGGCTGGTGCAGGAGGGGCTCTGGGAGGCCGTGAGGAGCTACGAGCAGGACCCGTCCCTGGCCGCTGCCCTGGATGGCTTCCAGCAGGAGGTGGGGCTGGGGTCTCCCCAATTTGGGGGAGGGGGCTGCTCCTGGACCCCCTCCTGGGTGGGTTCCAGTATGGGGGTGACCCCAATTTGGGGAGGGGGCTGCTCCTGGACCCCCTCCTGGGTGGGTTCCAGTATGGGGGTCTCCCTTAATTTGGGGAGGGGGCTGCTCCTGGATGGATTCCAGCATGGGGGTCTCCCTAATTTGGGGAGGGGGCTGCTCCTGGATGGATTCCAGCATAGGGATCTCCCTTAATTTGGGGAGGGGGCTGCTCCAGGACCTCCCCCCTGGATGGATTCCGGCATGGGGGTCACCCTTAATTCACCCCCAGTTTGGGGAGGGGGCTGCTCCTGGATGGATTCCAGCATGGGGGTCTCCCTTAATTTGGGGAGGGGGCTGCTCCTGGGTGGATTCCAGCATAGGGGTCTCCCTTAGTTTGGGGAGGGGGCTGCTCCTGGATGGATTCCAGCATGGGGGTCTCCCTAATTTGGGGAGGGGGGCTGCTCCTGGATGGATTCCAGCATGGGGGTCTCCCCAATTTTGGGGAGGGGGCTGCTCCTGGGTGGATTCCAGCATGGGGGTCTCCCCAATTTGGGGAGGGGGCTGCTCCTGGGTGGATTCCAGCATAGGGGTCTCCCTTAATTTGGGGAGGGGGCTGCTCCTGGGTGGGTTCCAGCATGGGGGTCTCCCTAATTTGGGGAGGGGGCTGCCCCGGGGACCCCTCCCCAGCATTCCTGCCCCGTTTCTGGGCAGTTTTCCTGCTGCGGCGTGAACAATTTCACCGACTGGGCGGGCGTGGCGCCCTTCGGTGCCAACGACTCCGTGCCCGCCTCGTGCTGCCGCCGCCCCGGGCCCGGCTGCAACGTGCACCCGACCCCCAGCACCGTGTTCGCCGAGGTGAGACCCCTCCCCAGCTCCTGACCGGCCCCCTCGGGGGGTCCCCGAGCCGCCCTGACCCCGCTGTGCCCCCCGTGTGCCAGGGGTGCCTGCCCAGCCTCGAGGCCTGGGTCAAGAGGAACGTGCTGGTGCTGGCGGCCGTGGCGCTGGGCATCGCCTTCTTCGAGGTGAGAGAGCCCGGAAATGGGGCTGGGAACCCCCCAAATATGGGCTGGGAACCCCCCAAATAGGGGCTGAGATACCCCCAAAATATGGGCCGAGGTACCCCCAAAATGGGGCTGGGAACCCCCCCAAATATGGGCTGAGACCCCTCCTCGATTTGGGGCTGAGACGCCCCCCCATGTCAAACCGATCCCCCCCAGTGTCCCTGTCCCCATTGTCCCCATCCTGTCCCCCCACAGTGTCCCCTCCATTGTCCCCTGTTCCCCATCCCTGTCCCCATTGTCCCCACTGTCCCCACTGTCACCATCCCTGTCCCCATTGTCCCCGTTGTCACCGTCCCTGTCCCCGCAGGTCCCTGTCCCCCTCATGTCCCTATCCCTGTCCCCCAATGTCCCCCCATTGTCCCTGTCCCCATCCCTGTCCCCGTTGTCCCCATCCCTATCCCCACTGTCCCTACTGTCCCCCATTGTCACCGTCCCTGTCCCCATCCCTGTCCCCACTGTCCCCACTGTCCCCCCACTGTCCCCGTTGTCACCGTCCCTGTCCCCATCCCTGTCCCCACTGTCCCCACTGTCCCTACTGTCCCCATTGCCCCCACTGTCCCCATCCCTGTCCCCACTGTCCTGTTGTCCCCCCATGTCCACACTGTCCCCGTTGTCCCCATCCCTGTCCCCGTTGTCACCGTCCTGTCCCCGCAGGTCCTGGGCATTCTCTTCTCCTGCTGCCTCATGCGGGGGGATCCGCAGCGGCTACGAGGTCATGTAGCCCCCGGTGTAGCCCCCTCCCCAAATTCCTGCCCCCCCCCGGGGGTCCCGAGGGGGCTCCGGGGGTCCCAGCAGGGCCCAAGTGCCGCCCCCCCCCTTTGGGGGTCCTGGGGGGCTTTGGGGACCCCCGGGGTTTGCAATAAAGAGGAAAAGCTTCTGGAGAGATGAGGGGGATTGGGGGGTTTGGGGGGTTCCTTTGAGGGGTTTGGGGGGGGTCTCTGGTGGGTTTGGGGTCCCTTTGAGGGGTTTTGGGGTCCCTTTGAGGGGTTTGGGGGGTCCCTTTGAAGGGTTTGGGGGTCCCTTTGAAGAGTTTGGGGTCCTTTGAGGGGTTTGGGGTCCCTTTGAGGGGTTTGGGGGGTCTTTGGGGTGGGTTTGGGGTCCCTTTGAGGGGTTTCAGGTGGTCTTTGAGGGTTTGGGGGGGTCTCTGGTGGGTTTGGGGGGTCCCTTTGAAGGGTTTGGGGGGGTCCCTTTGAGGGGTTTCAGGGGGTCTTTGAGGGGTTTGGGGGGGGTCTTTGGGGTTTTGGGGGGTCCCCCCTGGGTGGGACAGGAACCACATCCTGGGGGGACAAGGACCCTCGTGGGGTTTTGGGGGGCTCCATCCTGGAGTTTTGGGGTCCCCCTGTGCCCCATATGGGGGTCAAGGACTGGTCCTGGTGGCTCTGGGGGCTCTGAGTGCCACCTCAATGTCCCCAAACCCTCAGTGCCACCTCAATGTCCCCAAACCCTCGGTGTCCCTCAGTGCCACCTCAGTGTCCCCAAACCCTCAATGTCCCTCAGTGCCACCTCAATGTCCCTCAGTGCCACCTCAGTGTCCCCAAATCACCCCGAGCTGAGTGAAAACAGGGACAGGCGAGTTCAGGGCGTTTATTCCCCACCCCGGGGGGGTTAATTTGGGTCTGGGGTCTCTCAGTGAACTCCCTGGGCAGGATGAGGGCCAGGGCCAGGTCTGTGACACCCCAAGTGCCACCTCCATGTCCCCAAATCCCCTTTTAACCTTAAACAGAGCAAGGACAGGTGAGTTTGGGGCATTTATTCCCCACCCTTGGGGGATTGATTCCCCACTCTGGGGGGCTCATCCCCCAATCTCGGGGGGGTTTAATTTGGGTCTGGGGTCCTCTCAGTGGCCTCCCTGGGCAGGATCAGGGCCAGGGCCAGCTCCATGACACCCCAAGTGCCACCTCAGTGTCCCAAATCTTTTTTTAACCGCAAGCAGATCCACGACACACAAGTTTGTGAGGTTTATTCCCCATCCTTTGGGGGATTGATTCCCCAATCTCGGGTGGGTTTAATTTGGGTCTGGGGTCTCTCAGCGGCCGCCCAGGGCGGGCTTGGGCAGGATGAGGGCCAGGGCCAGGTCCATGGAGCCCCAAGTGCCACCTCAGTGTCCCCAAATCCCCTTTTAACCACGAACAGAGCGAGGATGGGTGAGTTCGCAAGGTTTGCTCCCCATCCTTTGGGGGATTGATTCCCCAATCTTGGGGGGGTTTAATTTGGGTCTGGGGCTCTGGGCCAGCCTGGCAAGATCAGGGCCAGGGCCAGCTCCATGACACCCCAAGTGCCACCTCCATGTCCCCAAATCCCCTTTTAACCTTAAACAGAGCAAGGACAGGTGAGTTTGGGGCATTTATTCCCCACCCTTGGGGGATTGATTCCCCACTCTGGGGGGCTCATTCCCCAATCTCGGGGTGGGTTTAATTTGGGTCTGGGGTCTCTCAGCGGCCGCCCAGGGCCGGCTTGGGCAGGATGAGGGCCAGAGCCAGGTCCCCAAATCCCCTTCCATCCATGACCCTGAGCACATCCACGACACACAAGTTTGTGAGGTTTATTCCCCATCCTTTGGGGATTGATTCCATAATCTCGGGTGGGTTTAATTTGGGTCTGGGGTCTCTCAGCGGCCGCCCAGGGTGGGTTTGGGCAGGATGAGGGCCAGAGCCAGGTCCCCAAATCCCCTTCCATCCATGACCCTGAGCACATCCACGACAGACAAGTTCAGGGCGTTTATTCCCCACCCTCGGGGGGCTCATCCCCCAAACTCGGGTGGGTTTAATTTGGGTCTGGGGTCTCTCAGCGGCCGCCCAGGGCGGGCTTGGGCAGGATGAGGGCCAGGGCCAGGTCCACGAGGGCCGAGGGCAGGTAGGAGGCCGGCAGCCAGAGCAGCTTGGCGTCCCAGCCCGCGCTGTAGCGGCTGCGCGGGTGCTGCGCCCGCAGCGCGTGCTCCATGCAGCGCGTCACCTTGGCCAGGTCCCGGTCACACAGCAGGGACAGCAGCAGGCGCTGCACCCGCAGGTCTGGGGGGGACAGAAAAAGGGCTCAGGGGGGGGTGAAATTGTGGAATTGGGGATTTGGGGGATGCAGGAAAAGGGGAAACTGAGGCAGGGGTGAGACGCTGGATTTTGGGAGGTGGAAAAGGGTTGGGGTCACACAGCAGGGACAGCAGCAAACGCTGCACCCGCAGGTCTGGGGGGACAGAAAAAGGGCTCAGGGGGGGTGAAATTGTGGAATTTGGGATTTGGGGGATGCAGGAAAAGGGGAAACTGAGGCAGAGGGGTGAGATGCTGAACTTTGGGAGGTGGAAAAAGGGTCGGGGTCACACAGCCGGGACAGCAGCAAACGCCTGCACCCGCAGGTCTGGGGGGACAGAAAGGGACAGACGGGGGTCAGGGGGGGTTTGGGGACAGCTGGGGGGGACAAGGACAAGGGACAGGTCCCGGTCACACAGCAGGGACAGCAGCAGGCGCTGCATCCGCAGGTCTGGGGGGGGACAGAAAAAGGGGTCAGGGGGGGTGAAATTGTGGAATTTGGGATTTGGGGGATGCAGGAAAAGGGGAAACTGAGGCAGGGGTGAGACGCTGGATTTTGGGAGGTGGAAAAGGGTCGGGGTCACACAGCAGGGACAGCAGCAGGCGCTGCACCCGCAGGTCTGGGGGGACAGAAAGGGACAGACGGGGGTCAGGGGGGGGTTTGGGGACAGCTGGGGGGGACAAGGACAAGGGACAGGTCCCGGTCACACGGCAGGGACAGCAGCAGGCGCTGCACCCGCAGGTCTGGGGGGGGGACAGAAAAAGGGGTCAGGGGGGGTGAAATTGTGGAATTTGGGATTTGGGGGATGCAGGAAAAGGGGAAACTGAGGCAGGGGTGAGATGCTGAATTTTGAGAGTGGAAAATGGTCAAGAAAGGGCAGGTGAGAGGTGAAAAAGGGTCGGGATAAGGGAAACTGAGGCAGGGGTGAAATTGTGAAATTTGGGATTGGGGGGGATGCAGGAAAAGGGAAACTGAGGCAGGGGTGAAATTGTGAAATTTGGATTGGGGGGGATGCAGGAAAAGGGAAACTGAGGCAGGGTGAGACGCTGAATTTTGGGGTCTGTGAGGGGTGGAAAAGGGTCAGGGAAGGGGAAACTGAGGCAGGTGAGATGCTGAATTTTGGGCTCTGGGTGGCAGACAGCCGCTCGGGAGAGGGAGCTGGGGCTCACACTGGGGCAGGAAGTGCTCCCCGTAGCTGCTGCGCGTGGCCGGCTCCAGGCGCTCCCAGCGCTGCCGCAGCGACGCCTCCAGCGAGTCCAGGTCCGTCGCGCCGGTCTTGAAGAACCCCGGCTCCACAATGCTGACCTTGACCCCAAAGTGCCGCATGTCCCGCCTGCGGAGGGGGGCAGGAGGTGACCAGAGTGGCCAGGGGGTGGGCAGAGGGGTCAGGGGGTGGGCAGAGGGGTTATGGAGTGGCCATAGGGGTCAGGAACATCCTGAGGAACCCCGGCTCCACAATGCTGACCTTGACCCCAAAGTGCCGCATGTCCCGCCTGCGGAGGGGCACAGGGGGGGTCACACAGGGGTTATGGGGTGATGAGGAGGGTCAGGGAGTGATCAGGGGGGTCAGGAACATCCTGAGGAACTCCAGTTCCACAACGCTGACCTTGACCCCAAAGTGCCGCATGTCCCGCCTGGGGAGGGGCACAGGGGGGTCAGGGGGGTTTATGGGGTGGCCAGAATGGTCAAGGGGGTGACCAGAGAGGTTATGGGGTGGCCAGAGAGGTCAGGAGGGGGTCAAGGGTGGCTGGAGGGCTCAAGGTGTGGCCAGAGGGTGTCAGGCTGTGGCTGGAGAGGTCATGGCACGACCAGGAGGGCCCAGTCCATGCCCAGGGGTCAGTCCATACCCAGGGGTCAGTCCATGCCCAGGGCCCTCAGTCTGTGCCCAGAGGGGTCAGTCCATGCCCAGGGGTCAGTCCATGCCCAGGGCCCTCAGTCTGTGCCCAGGGGGTCAGTCCATGCCCAGAGCGTTCAGTCCATGCCCAGGGCCCTCAGTCTGTGCCCAGAGGGGTCAGTCCATGCCCAGGGGTCAGTCCATGCCCACAGCCCTCAGTCCATGCCCAGGGCTCTCAGTCCATGCCCAGGGCCCTCAGTCTGTGCCCAGGGCTCTCAGTCCATGCCCACGGCCCTCAGTCCATGCCCAGGGCTCTCAGTCCATGCCCAGAGCACTCAGTCCATGCCCAGAGCACTCAGTCCATGCCCATGGCTCTCAGTCCATGCCCAGAGGAGTCAGTCCATGCCCAGGACTCTCAGTCCATGCCCAGGGCTCTCAGCCCATACCCACGGCCCGCAGTCGGTGCCCAGGGCTCTCAGTCCATGCCCAGGGGTCAGTCCATACCCAGGACTCTCAGTCCATGCCCAGAGTGCTCAGTCCATACCCACGGCCCCTCAGTCCATGCCCAGGACTCTCAGCCATGCCCAGGACTCTCAGCCCACACCCATGGCTCTCAGCCCACACCCACGGCTCTCAGTCGGTGCCCAGGGCCCCGGTGCCCACCTGAGGCTGTCCGAGAAGGCCTCGATGCAGTATTTGGAGATGCAGTAGCCGCCGCCGTTGGCCGAGATGCGGCCCAGCACGCTGGACGTGTTCACCACGCGGCCCTCGCGCGCGCTTCAGCAGCGGCAGCAGCTGCAGCGTCACCTCGATGGCGCCCAGCGCGTTCACGGCCAGCACCCGCCGGAAATCCTCCATGTCCATCCACTCCGTGGGCCCGATGGGGTTGGCGATGCCCGCGTTGTTCACCAGCCCAAACAGCCCTGGGGGGGGACAGAGCACGGGGGTACCCCAAACTGGAACATCCAGTGTCCCCTGGCACCCCCAGAGTGTCCCCTGGGACCCCCAGAGTGTCCCCCACGTGCCCTGGGGTCAATGGGGTTGGCGATGCCCCGCGTTGTTCACCAGCCCAAACAGCCCTGGGAGGACATGGAGAGTGGGGGGACCCCCAGAATGGCACCCCCAGTGTCCCCTGAGACCCCCAAAGTGTCCCCACATCCCCCACAGCTCCTCCCCGTGTCCTTGTCCCCCCCCCATGTCACAGCCCCTCCCTGGGGTCTCCACATCCCCTGTGTCCCCTTGTCCCCTCCTTCGCTCCTTGTCCCTCCATGTCCGCCCTGCCTTGCAGCCCCTCCCCAAGCCCCCAGACCCTTTTCCCCCCTCCCCATTCCCTCCCCCCTCTCGAAGACTCCACCCTGTCCCCAATCCCCCAGACCCTTTTCTCCCCCTCCCCAACCTCCATCCCCTTTTCCCCCTCTCCCACTTGCCCCCATCCCCTCCCCAATCCCCAATCCCCTTTTCCCCCCCATCCCTCACCTTTGTCCCCCACCTCCCTGTGCACCCAGCCCCTCCCAAGCCCCCAGACCCTTTTCCCCCTCCCCAATCCCTTTTCCCCCCCATCCCTCACCTTTGTCCCCCACCTCCCTGTGCACCCAGCCCCTCCCGAAGCCCCCAGACCCTTTTCCCCCCTCCCGAAGCCCCCAGACCCCTTTCCCCTCCCCTTTTTCCCCTCCCGTCCCTCACCTTTGTCCCCCACCTCCCTGCGCACCCAGCCCCTCCCGAAGCCCCCAGACCCTTTTCCCCCCTCCCCAAGCCCCAGACCCTTTTCCCCCTCCCCAATCCCCTTTTCCCCCCCATCCCTCACCTTTGTCCCCCACCTCCCTGCGCACCCAGCCCCTCCAAGCCCCCAGCCCCTTTTCCCCCCTCCCCAAGCCCCCAGACCCTTTTCCCCCTCCCCAAGCCCCCAGACCCCTTTCCCCTCCCCTTCCCCCCCCGTCCCTCACCTTTGTCCCCCACCTCCTGTGCACCCAGCCCCTCCCAAGCCCCCAGACCCTTTTCCCCCTCCCCAATCCCCTTTTCCCCCCCATCCCTCACCTTTGTCCCCCACCTCCCTGTGCACCCAGCCCCTCCCAAGCCCCCAGACCCTTTTCCCCCCTCCCGAAGCCCCCAGACCCCTTTCCCCTCCCCTTTTTCCCCTCCCATCCCTCACCTTTGTCCCCCACCTCCCTGTGCACCCACTCGGCGGCGCGGCGGATGCTGTCGGAGCGGGTGACATCGAGCAGGACGGTTCTCAGGTGTGCCCCGGGGGTGTCCCCGCGCAGGCTCTCGGCGCCCTGCGGGGTCAGGCACGCCGCCAGCACCCGGTAGCCCTGGCGGGCCAAGCGCCGCGCCAGCAGGCGCCCGAAGCCGCTGTCGCAGCCCGTGATGAACACGTGCTTGTCCCGCACCGACGGCAGCGTGCGCCGGTCCCGCAGCAGCCACAGCAGCGCCCAGAGCAGGGCCAGGAGCAACAGGTACAGCAACATGGCCTGGGGACACAGGGGACACCAACCCTGTGTGACACTGCCAGTGCCAGGTACAGCAACATGGCCTGGGGACACAGGGGACACCAACCCTGTGTGACACTGCCAGTGCCAGGTACAGCAACATGGCCTGGGGACACAGGGGACACCAACCCTGTGTGACACTGCCAGTGCCAGGTACAGCAACATGGCCTGGGGACACAGGGGACACCAACCCTGTGTGACACTGCCAGTGCCAGGTACAGCAACATGGCCTGGGGACACAGGGGACACCAACCCTGTGTGACACTGCCACTGCCAGGTACAGCAACATGGCCTGGGGACACAGGGGACATTGACAGGTAGAGCAACATGGCCTGGGGACACAGGGGACATCAGCTGTGTGTGACACTGACAGCGCCAGGTACAGCAACATGGCCTGGGGACACAGGGGACATCGACAGGTACAGCAACATGGCCTGGGGACACAGGGGACATCAGCTGTGTGTGACACTGACAGCGCCAGGTACAGCAACATGGCCTGGGGACACAGGGGACACCAACCCTGTGTGACACTGCCAGTGCCAGGTACAGCAACATGGCCTGGGGACACAGGGGACATCGACAGGTAGAGCAACATGGCCTGGGGACAGGGGACATCAGCTGTGTGTGACACTGACAGTGCCAGGTACAGCAACATGGCCTGGGGACGGGGGACACGTGTGACCCTCACTCTGTGTGACACTGACAGTGCCACCAGGGCCAGGAGTGCCAGGTACAGGAACATGGCCTGGGGACAGGGGACATCAGCCCTGTGTGACACTGCCAGCGCCAGGTACGGGAACATGGCCTGGGGACACAGGGGACATCAGCCGTGTGTGACACTGACAGTGCCAGGTACAGCAACATGGCCTGGGGACACAGGGGACATCGACAGGTACAGCAACATGGCCTGGGGACAGGGGACATCAGCTGTGTGTGACACTGACAGTGCCAGGTACAGCAACATGGCCTGGGGACACAGGGGGACACCAACCCTGTGTGACACTGCCAGGTACAGCAACATGGCCTGGGGACACAGGGGACATCAGCCGTGTGTGACACTGACAGCGCCAGGTATAGCAACATGGCCTGGGGACGGGGGACACGTGTGACCCTCACTCTGTGTGACACTGACAGTGCCACCAGGGCCAGGAGTGCCAGGTACAGGAACATGGCCTGGGGACCAGGGGACATCAGCCGTGTGTGACACTGCCAGTGCCAGGTACAGGAACATGGCCTGGGGACAGGGGACATCAGCCCTGTGTGACACTGCCAGTGCCAGGTACGGGAACATGGCCTGGGGGGAGGGGACAAGGGACACGTGTGACCCCTGCCAGGACCCCCCGAGGGGGCTCAGTGAGACCCCCAGCCCCCACCCTACCCTACCCTGAGCACGGGGGTCTCTCCCCGCAGACAGAGCGGTCACCCGAGCCTGGCTCCGGTCACCCGGGACTGGCTCCGCCTCCTGTGTCCCCACGGGTGCCCGATTGGGGAGGGGGTCCCGGCCCTGTCGGGTGGGGAGGGGTCCCCCCAAAGCCCCTCCCGGGCCGGGCCGAGCCGGGAGCTCCCCCCCAGCCCCGCCGTGTCCCGCTGTGGCCCGGGCCAGGCCCGGATTAACGGGGCCGCGTCACCGCCGAGCACGGGGGGGGGCTCCGGGGGGGTCCCCTCGGGGCCCGGCCCCCCCGCCCGGGGGCAGCGGCGACCCCCGGGACCCCCGGGCCGGACCCTGCCCTGGCCGGGACCCCCAAACTGGGACCCCCAGCCCGGCTGGTGCCCGTGTGGGGAGGGGGGCCCATGGGGCCGTGTGACCCCCCCCGCACGGCCCCGGGCCCCCCTGCGGGACCCCCATGGGGGAATTGGGGGTGGCAGGACCCCCATGGAGAGGATTTGGGGTGTCAGGAGCCCTGTCCGGGGGGGTCTGGGGTCTCAGGACTCCATGGGGGCACTTGGGGTGTCAGGACCCCCCTTTACACCCCACCTTGGCGTTTGAGGGTGACCCCGGGGGTCTGTCCCGTGTCCCCAGAGCCCCCCTGAAACAGGAGGAACCCCCGGTATGGGGGGGCGGTGCAGAGAGGGGGGGGGTCCCCAAATCCTTCCTGGGGACAGAGGAGGGGTCCCCCACATCCTTCGGGGGTTGCAGGGGGAGTTCCCAAGTCCCTCTGGGGGGGGCAAAGGGGGGGGTCCCCACCTCCTTACTGGGGCAGACGAGGGGTCCCCAAGTTTCTCAAGGTTGCAGAGGGGGGGGCTCCCCACTTGCCTCCGGGGGTCCCCAAGTCCTTCAGGGGGTCCTCAAGTCTCTAAGGGTTGCAGAGTGAGGAGGGGGTCCCCCAGGTCCCTCGGGGGGCAGAGGGGGGGTCCCAATCTCCTTCCGGGACAGAGTGGGGGTCCCCAACTGTCTCAAGGTTGCAGACGGGGGGGGGTCCCCAATTCCCTCGGGGGGTCCCCAAAACCCTCAGGGTTGCAGAGGGGGGGTCCCAATCTCCTTCCGGGACAGAGTGGGGGTCCCCAAGTGTCTCAAGGTTGCAGAGGGGGGTTCCCCAAAACCCTCGGGGTTGCACAGGGGGGGGTCCCCAAGTCCCTCAGGGGGGCAGAGGGGGGGGTCCCAATCTCCTTCTGGGACAGAGTGGGGGTCCCCAAAACCCTCGGGGTTGCACAGGGGGGTCCCCAAGTCCCTCAGGGGGGCAGAGGGGGGGTCCCCACATACCTGGGGGGGGCTGCGGGGCTGCGGGCGCTGCTCCGGCCGCGGCCTCGGGGCCGTGTGAGCCGGGGGGGGGGGCGGGGAGCAGGGGAGGGGTCCGGGGGGATTTGGGGCGGGGGGCGGGGGGGCCAAGGCCGCTCCTCCCGTGCCTGGCACGGCCACAGATCCCCGGGGGCAGGGAGGGGGGGATTGGGCAGCTTTGGGGAGAAATCACCCCAAAATGGGGCCGGAGCTCCTCAGTGGGGGAAAATCACCCCAAAATGGGCCTTGAGCCCTCCCCAATGGGGGAAAATCACCCCAAAATGGGGGGAAATCACCCCAAAATGGGGCCCTGATCCCCCCGGAATGGGGGAAAATCACCACAAAATGGGGGGAAATCACCCCAAAATGGGCCCTGAGCCCTCCCCAATGGGGGAAAATCACCCCAAAATGGGGCCCTGAGCCCTCAATGGGGGAAAATCACCCCAAAATGAAGCCTGACTAAAGCCCAGCCAGTCCCACAATGGGGGAAAATCACCCCAAAATGGGCCCTGATCTCCCAATGGGTGAAAATCACCCAAAAATGGGGGAAAACCACCCCAAAAACGAGCTCTGATCCCTCCCACATGGGGGAAAATCACCCCAAAATGGGCCTTAAGCCCCCCACTCCCCCCCCCCAACAGGGAATTAAAGCTCTGCCAGCCCCAGATTTGGGGGAAATCACCCCAAAACGAGCCCTGCCCTCCCCCCATGAGGGAATGAAACCCCTCCCACCCCCCCCCGGGGGCACTGAGCACCCAAAAATGGCCCCTTTGTCCCCAATCAAAGCAGCCTCAGAGCCTCGTTAAGCTCTAAAGAGGATGAGGGGGCTTAGGGGGGGATTTTGGGGGGGGGGGGGGCTGTGCCAGGGTCCCCCTGGCCCGGCCTGACCCCCCCCCTGAACCCCCCCACCCCCCCCCACCCCTCCCCTTTATTGCACACCCCCTCTTTATTCCATTGCTGTCAGTGCTGGGGGGGGCGGGCAGCGTGGTGAGACCCCCACTGGTTATTTGGGTCTGGGGGTTTCTGGGGGGTCCCGGGGGGGGTTTTGGGGGGTCCCTCAGGAGCAGGAGGGCTGCAGCTGCCCCTTGTAGACGTACTCGAGGGCGGGTGGCGATGGTCCTCATGTCCAGCTCGATGCTCCTGGCCCAGTTCTCCACGTCGCCGATCTCCTGAGGGTGGCGGGGGGTTTGGGGAGGGGATTTTGGGGAGGGGGCTCACCCCGGGGTGGGGGGCGGGGGGTGGCACCCATCCTGTTCCATTGAGGGGCTCTGGGGGCTCCCTGGGACCCTCTGGGTGCTCCTCAGGACAGCCCAGGACACTCCAGGTGCTGCCCAAGATCCTCTGGATGTTCCCCAAGACCCCCAGATGTTCCCCAGGACCCCCTGGGTGCTGCCTGAGACCCCCAAGACGTTCCCCAAATCCCCAAAATGTTCCCCAAGACCCCCTGGATGCTCCTCAAGACCCCCCAGAACCCCCTGAGCTCTGCCAAGACCCCCAAGATGTTCTCCAGGACCCCCTGGGTGTTCCTCAAGATCCCCCAAGACCCCCCTGGGTGCCACTCAAGACCCCCATAATGTTCCCCAAAATCCCCAAGATGTTCCCCAGGACCCCCTGGGTGCTGCCTGAGACCCCCAAGATGTTCCCCAAATCCCCAAAATGTTCCTCAAGATGCCCTGGATGCTTCTCAGGACCCCCAAGATGTTCCTCAAGATCCCCCAGAACCCCCTGGGTGCTGCCCAAGACCCCCAAAATGTTCCCCAAGATCCCCAGGACCCCCTGGGTGCTGCCCAAGACCCCCAAAATGTTCCCCAAGACCCCCAAGATGTTGCTCAGGACCCCCAAATGTTCTCCAAGACCCCCAAAAATGTTCCCCAAGACCCCCAAGATGTTCCCCTAGACCCCCAAGATGTTCCTCAAGACCCCCCCAGGACCCCCTGGGTGCTGCCCAAGACCCCCAAGATGTTCCCCAAGACCCCCAAAATGTCCCTCAAGGTCCCCTAGGACCTCCTGGGTGCTGCCTGAGACCCCCAAGATTTTGCTCAGGACCCCCAAATGTTCCTCACGACCCCCCCGGGTGCTGCCCAAGACCCATAAAATGTTCCCCAAGATCCCCCAGGACCCCCTGGGTGCTGCCCAAGACCCCCAAAAATGTTCCCCAAGACCCCCTGGGTGCTTCTCAGGACCCCCTGGATGCTCCTCAAGACCTGCTCTGGGCTGGGCTTTGGGGTAGTTTTGGGGTGAGTTTTGGGGTGTGTTTGGGATGAGTTTTGGGGTGGTTTTGTGGTGTGTTTTAGAGTGTTTTTGCAGTGTGTTTTGGGGTGTGTTTGGGATGGTTTTGGGGTTGTTTTGGGCTGGTTTTTGGGGTGTGTTTTGGGGTGGTTTTGGGGTTGTTTTGGGCTGGTTTTTGGGGTGTGTTTTAGGGTGTTTTTGGTGTGGTTTTGGGGCGTGTTTTGGGGCGTGTTTGGGGTGTGTTTTAGGATGTTTTTGGATTGGGGATGATTTTGGGGTGGTTTTGGGGATGGCTTTGGAGTGTGTTTTTGGGGTGTGTTTTAGTGTGGTTTTGGGGGTGTGTTTTTGGAGTGCTTTTGGGGTGTGTTTTAGTGTGGTTTTGGGGGCGTGTTTAGGGTGTGTTTTGGGGTGTTTTTGGGGTGAGTTTTAGGGTGTTTCTGGGGCGTGTTTTGGGGTAGTTTTGGGGTGAGTTTTAGGGTGTGTTTTGGGCTGTATTTGGGGTGGGTTTTGGCTGTGTTTCTGGCGTATATTTGGGGTGTGTTTTAGGGTGATTTTGGGCTGTATTTTAGGATGCATTTGGGCTGTGTTTTTGGGGGATTTTTAGTGGGGTTCCCCACCTTGAGGGCCTGGTTGAAGCTCTCCACCACGGTGATCCACTGGCTGCTCTGGGCTGGGTTTTTTGTGGTGGGTTTGGGGCTGTATTTGAGCTGGGTTTGGGCTGTGTTTGGGCTGTGGTTTTGGGGTGATTTTGGGCTGTGTTTTGGGGTAATTTTGGGGCAGTTTTGGGCTGTGTTTTGGGGTATTTTTGGGGTGTTTTTGGGCGGTGTTTTGGGGTATTTTGGGGCTGTGTTTTGGGGTATTTTTGGGGGTGGTTTTGGGGTATTTTGGGGTGATTTTGGGCTGTGTTTGGGGGGTATTTTTGGCTGTGTTTGGGCTGTTTTTGGGGTATTTTTGGGGCTGTGTTTTGGGGTGGTTCTGGGCGGTGTTTTGGGGTATTTTTGGGGTGATTTAGGGCTGTGTTTTGGGGGTTTTTCCCCACCTTGAGGGCCTGGTTGAAGCTCTCCACTATAGCAATCCACTGGGCACTCTGGGCTGGGTTTTGGGGCTGTGTTTTTGGGGTGATTTTGGGGTGGTTTTGGGGTATTTTGGGGTGATTTTGGGCTGTGTTTGGGGTATTTTTGGCTGTGTTTGGGCTGTGTTTTGGGGTATTGTTGGGCTGTGTTTTGGGGTGTTTTGGGGCTGTGTTTTGGGGTGGTTCTGGGCGGTGTTTTGGGGTGTTTTTGGGGTGATTTAGGGCTGTGTTTTGTGGGTTTTTCCCCACCTTGAGGGCCTGGTTGAAGCTCTCCACCATGGCGATCCACTGGCCGGTCTGGCGGGCGAACTGAGCCCGCCTGCACCTGCAGCGTCTTCACCTCCTGGTCCAGCTTGCGCTGGTTCACGTAGGCCTGGGCCACCCTGGGGGGACACAGAGGGGACATTGGGTCACCAGGGGGGACATGGGGGTCCCCAGAGGGTCTGTGAGGGGCTGGAAGTTCCCAGGTGGGGTTTGGGGTCCCCATGAAGGGTTTGGGGTTTGGGTGAGGGGTGATCCAGAAGGAATTGAGGGTCCCCAGGCAAAGTTTGGGGTCTCCATAAGGGGTTTGGGGTCTCCAGAAGGAATTGGGGGTCCCCAGGAAGGGTTTGGGGTCCCCAGGTGAGGTCTGGGGTCTTCAGACAGGGTTTGGGGGTTTGGGTGGGGGTGGTCCCATAAGGAATGGGGGGTCCTGGAGGGGTTTGGGGTCCCCAGGGGAGGTTTGGGGTTGGGGGGGTTGGTCCCATAAGGAATTGGGGGTCCCAGAGGGGTTTGGGTGTGGGGTGTCTCATAAGGAATTGGGGTCCCGGGGGTTTAGGGGTCCCTGGGCAGGGTTTGGTGATTGGGGAGGGGCTGTCCCATAAGGAATTGGGGGTCCCGGGGGCTTTAGGGGTCCCTGGGCAGGGTTTGGTGTTTAGGGAGGTGCTGTCCCATAAGGAATTGGGGGTCCCGGGCTCACCCCACGTTCAGGTGATCCACCAGGGCCTCGGTGAGGCGGGTGGCGGCCGCGATGGCGTCCCGGCGGCGCCGCTCTGGGGGGGGACACGAGGGGACAGCGCCGTGAGGGGCGGCGGGACCCCCGCCCGGCCTGACGCACCGCGTGACGTCAACACCACATCGCCTGACGTCAGCATGATCCCGTGTGTGGCGTCACCGTGCGAAACCTTCCCTGTCCCCCTCAGGATCCCTCAGGGCCCCTCAGGCTTCCCGCCCTTTCCTCCCCTCTTGACGGACAGCCGCGCCAGCCAATGAGACGCCGCGCTGCGCTGAGCGACAGCCGCAGTAGCCAATGGGGCGCGGCGGGCGGGGTTCGTTGCCATGGGGACGGGGGGGGCGGGGCTCACCCTGCAGCTCGCGCCGCTCGCTCTGGCGGGCCTGGTGCTCCTTCAGCAGCCGGGACAGCATGGCGGCGCCGCCGCGTCACGTGACACAAACACACGCGTATAACGCCGGGCGCGTGACCGGAGGGGCGCCCCGCCCCTTTCCAGTGCGTCACCGGCACGTGAGCGGGGGCGGGGCGGGGAAACGGCCACGTGACCTGGGGGGGGTTATAGGGGCTCTATAGGGGATTGGGGGGTCCTGTGGGGCCCTATAGGGGCTATAGGGGATCCTATAGGGGATGAGGGGGGTGTCCTATAGGGGCAATAGGGGCTATAGGGGACCCTAAAGGGGATAGGGGGGGCTGTAGGGGCAATGGGGGCTATAGGGGATTGGGGGGTCCTGTGGGGCCCTATAGGGGCTATAGGGGACCCTAAAGGGGACAGGGGGGGGCTGTAGGGGCAATGGGGGCTATAGGGGATTGGGGGGTCCTGTGGGGCCCTATAGGGGATCCTATAGGGATGAGGGGGTGTCCTATAGGGGCAATAGGGGCTATAGGGGACCCTAAAGGGGATAGGGGGGGCTGTAGGGGCAATGGGCGCTATAGGGGATGAGGGGGGGTGCCCTATATGGGCTATAGGGGCTATAGGGAATGGAGGGGTCCTGTAAGGGATTGGGGGGACTGGGGGGTCCTATAGGGCTAAAGGGGATAGAGGGGGGTCCTATAGGGGCTGTAGGGGATGGGGGGGATTGAGGGGTCCTATAGGGGCTACGGAGACTGGAGTGTCTATAGGGGCTATAAGGGATTGGGGGGACTGGGGGGTCCTGTAGGGCTGTAGGGAATGGGGGGGATTGAGGGGTCCTATAGGGGCTGTAGGGGATGGGGGGCATTGAGGGGTCCTGTAGGGGATTGGGGGGATCTATAGGGGCTATAGGGGATGGGGGCATTGAGGGGTCCTATAGGGCTGTAGGGAATGGGGGCATTGAGGGGTCCTATAGGGCTGTAGGGAATGGGGGGCATTGAGGGGTCCTATAGGGGCTGTAGGGGATTGGGGGGGGGGGTATAGAGGGTCCTGTAGGGGATTGGGGGGATCTATAGGGGCTATAGGGGATGGGGGGCATTGAGGGGTCCTATAGGGGCTGTAGGGGATCCTAAAGGGGATGGGGGGGGGGGCTATAGGGGCAATAGGCGCAATAGGGGGTGGGGGCTTCTATAGGGGATTGGGGGGGGGGGTCCTATAGGGGCTATGGGAGACTGGGGTGTCTATAGGGGCTATAAGGGATTGGGGGGATCTATAGGGGCTATAGGGGATTGGGGGGTCCTATAAGGGATTGGGGGGGGGACTGGGGGGTCCTGTAGTGCAGCAGGGGATTGGGGGTGTCCTATAGAGGCTATAGGGGATTGGGGGGGAGTTCTATAGGGGCTGTAGGGGATTGGGGGTGTCCTATAGAGGCTATAGGGGATTGGGGGGGTCCTATAGGGGCTATAGGGGATTGGGGGGGGTTCCTATAGGGGCTGTAGGGGATGGGGGGGGGTCCTATAGGGGCTATAGGGGATGGGGGGGGTTCTATAGGGGCTATAGGGGATGGGGGGTGTCCTATAGGGGCTATAGGGGATGGGGGGGGGGTTCTATAGGGGATTGGGGGGTGTCCTATAGGGGCTATAGGGGATTGGGGGGGTCCTATAGGGGCTATAGGGGATTGGGGGGGTCCTATAGAGGCTATAGGGGATGGGGGGGGGTCCTATAGGGGCTATAGGGGATGGGGGGGGGGTTCTATAGGGGATTGGGGGGGTGTTCCTATAGAGGCTATAGGGAATGGGGGGAATTGAGGGGTCCTATAGGGGATAGGGGGATCTATAGGGGATCCTATAGGGGATTGAGGGGTCCTGCAGGGTCTGTAGGGGGTGGGGGGATCCTATAGGGGCTATGGGGGAGTGCGGGGTTCTATAGGGAACAGAGGATGAGGATGAGGATGAGGAAGGCGCAGCCCACACTGGGGGAGGGGCTCGGGCTCGGCCGCCCCCGCTCGGCCGCTCCCAGTTCATTCCCAGTTTATCCCAGTTCATTCCCAGTTTATCCCAGTTTATTCCCAGTCCCTCCCAATTTATCCCAGTTCATTCCCAGTTTATCCCAGTTCATTCCCAGTTCCTCCCAGTTTATCCCAGTCCATTCCCAGTTCACTCCCAGTTTATCCCAGTTCCTCCCAGTCCATTCCCAGTCCATTCCCAGTTCCTCCGAGTTCATTCCCAGTCCCTCCCAGTTCCTCCCAGTTCATTCCCAGTCCCTCCCAGTTTATCCCAGTTCATTCCCAATCCCTCCCAGTCCCCTCCCAGTTCATTCCCAGTCCCTCCCAGTTCATTCCCAGTTCATTCCCAGTCCCTCCCAGTTCATTCCCAGTTTATCCCAGTTCCGGCCACAGGAATTCGAGCGGGAACCGCGGCCAAAAATTACCCGGGAAAAATGAAATAACCCGGGAAAAATAAACTGGGAAAAACGAAATAACCCGGGAAAAATAAACTGGGAAAAATAAAATAACCCGCAAAAAATGAAATTACCTGGGAAAATAACCCAGGAATGGGGTAAAAATGTCCTGGGAATGGGGAAAAAAAATAAAATTTGGGATGCTCATCCTGAAATAAACCCCAAAATAAACTTGGAAAATAAATCCTGAAAATAAGCTCCAAAAATTAATCCCAAAATAAACCCCGAAAATAAATCCTCAAAATAAACCCCGAAAAATTAACCCCAAAAATAAATCCACAAAAATAAAGCCTGAAAACAACCCCCCAAAAATAAATCCTGACAGTAAGTCCCGAAATTAACCCCCCAAAAATAAACCCCTGAAATAAACCCCTGAAATAAAACTCTAAAAATAAAATTAAAATTAAAAAAAATAAAACTAAAATCACCCAAAATAAACCCCTGAAATAAACCCCAAAATTAAAATTAATAAAATTAAAAAACCCCAAAATAAAGCCCTGAAATAAACCCCCAAAATAAAAAATAAAATTAAAAATTAATAAAAATAAAACCCCCAATAAACCCCTGAAATAAACCCCCCCAAATAAAACCCAAAAATAAAAATAAGATTAAATAAAACCCAAAAATAAAATTAAAATTTAAAATAAATAAAAATAAAACCCCAAAACAAACCCCAAAAATAAAAATAGGAAGAATTGGGCTGGGGAGGGCCAAGGGGGGGGTTTGGACCCCCCGATCCCGCTCGGACCCCCCCAAAATCCCCCCAAAATCCCGGGGGGAGGGGCCGGGCACGTTCACACGGCCCCGGCGCTCCCAAAAATCCCAAAAAAATCCCAAAAATCCCCAGAGGGGCTCTGAGAGGGGCTAAAAATAACCCAAGGCTGGAAAAATCCCAATTCCACCCCAAACATAACCCAGGGCTGGAAAAATCCCAATTCCACCCCAAAAACAACCCGGGAGATGGAAAACGGCCCAAAATCCCAATCCCACCCCAAAAATCCTCCCTGTGCTCTGGGGTCAGTGCCGGGGTTTGGGGTCACTCCCTGGGTTTGGGGTCCTGGAATTTGGGGTCACCCCCTGGATTTGGGGTCACCCCCTGGATTTGGGGTCAATCCCCGGTGCCGGGATCGGTCTCAGGGTTTGGGGTGATTTCCTGCATTTGGGGTCACTCCAGGACTTTGGGGTCACTCCGTGGGTTTGGGGTCAGTCTCTGAATTTGGGGGTCAGTGCCCGGATTTGGGGTCACTCCAGGAATTTGGGGTCACTCCCAGGATTTGGGGTCAGTGCCTGCTTTTGGGGTCACTCCGTGGGTTTGGGGTCACTCCAGGAATTTGGGGTCACTCCGTGCATTTCGGGTCACTCCAGGAATTTGGGGTCTCTCCGTGGGTTTGGGGTCAGTGCCTGGTTTTGGGGTCTCTCCGTGGATTTGGGGTCAGTCTCTGAATTTGGGGCCACTCCCAGGATTTGGGGTCAGTCCCTGGGTTTGGGGTCAGTGCCCGGATTTGGGGTCACTCCTGGCAATTTGGGGTTGCTCCTCGTGTTTGGGGTCAGTGCCTGGGTTTGAGGTGAGTGCTGGGATTTGGGGTCACTCTGAGGATTTGGGGTCACTCCCGGGATTTAGGGTCAGCTCCTGGATTTGGGCTCCCTCCCGGGTTTGGGGTCAGTGCCTGGTTTTGGGGTCACTCCGTGGATTTGGGGTCACTCTGGGAACTTGGGGTCAGTCTCTTACTTTGGGGGTCACTCCCCGGGATTTGGGGTCACTCCCCAGGGCCTGGCTTTGGGGTCACTCCGTGGCTTTGGGGTCACTCCGTGGCTTTGGATTCAGTCCTGGGATTCGGGGTTCACTCCTCGTGTTCGGGGTCACTCTCGGGTATTTGGGGTCAGTGCCCGGATTTGGGGTCCCTCCCTGGCTTTGGGTCCCTCCGTGGGTTTGGGGGTCACCCCCTGGGTTTGGATTCAGTCCCGGTGTTTGGGGTCCCTCCCTGGATTTGGGGGTCACTCCCCGGGATTTGGGGTCACTCCCCAGGGCCTGGGTTTGGGGTCCCCCCCTGGCTTTGGGTTCAGTCCCGGTGTTTGGGGTCCCTCCGTGGTTTTGGGGTCCCTCCCTGGCTTTGGGTTTGGGGTCCCTCCGTGGCTTTGGAGTCCCTCCCTGGCTTTGGGGTCCCCCCCTGGGTTTGGGTTCAGTCCCGGTGTTTGGGGTCCCCCCCTGGGTTTGGGGGTCCCTCCGTGGCTTTGGGTTCAGTCCCCGGTGTTTGGGGTCCCTCCCGCTGTTTGGGGTCCCGCCCCCTCCCTGCCCCGCCCCTCCCGGGCTCTCCGGGGCTTCCCCGGTCCCGCGGGGGGA